>NC_045978.1:29832332-29909832 GCF_010909765.2 Amblyraja radiata
AATAAAAAACATATTCAAAATAAAAGGTTGATACAATCTTAGTGTCTATACATTCAATGTTGGCAGCGTTATACCCCTCTCTTTACACACACCAGTGCCAGTCATATGGCCTCATGGAGCTGATATCCTTTCCCTTGTTTGTGGGGTGGCTCCACTGGACTCAGCCCCTCAATGTCCCACAGCAGAAGGACCCTAAACTGTGGTAAATGGAAACAGCTTCAGAGGGGATGCGACATATTTAATACCACATACAACATGGAAAAAGACCCTTTGGCCCAACTTGCCGATGCCGACCAAGATGCCCCATCTACACTAATCCCACGCCCACATTTCGATCATATCCCTCTCAACCTTTCCTAGCCATGTACTTGTCCAAATGTCTTTTAAAAATGTTGTTATAGTACTTGCCTCAACTACCTCCTCTGACATCTCGCTCCATTTGCCCACCACCCTCTGTGTAGGAAAAGTAGCCCCTTAAGATATTATTAAAACATTCCCCTCTCACCTTAAATCTTTCGCCTTTCAACTCATTTTACCCCAAGTTTAACCTCTACACTGGTGACAAAAAAGTCTTTAAAACCTCATCTTTCGGGCGGCCAGCAGTAGAGTTTGCTGCCTTACAGCGCTTTCAGCACCGGAGACTCGGGTTCGATCCCGACAATGGGAGCTGTCTTTACGGAGTTTGTAAGTTCTCCCTGTGACTGTGTGGGTTTTCTCCTAGATCTTCAGTTTCCTCCCACACTCCAAAGACGTACAGGTTTGTAGGTTAATAGGCTTGGTATAAATGTAAATTGTCACTAGTGCGTGTAGGATTGTGTTAATATGCGGGGATCGCTGGTCGGCGTGGACTCGGAGGGCCGAAGGGCCAGTTTCCACGCTGTATCTCTAATCTAAACTAAACTTCATCTTTCACTGGGGACAATTCCAACTGAACTCATTAGTGGACTTTTATACTTCTTCAGCTTTTGCGTTGCATATTTTTATACCCATTCCAAACTCTTGATCATTTCCTGCAGATAAAAATCTCAATCAAAAGGCAAGCACAGAGCTCTGACTGCAAGGAACTCGGTGTACGGAGAAGTAGATGATAATCAGGAGCTTCACAAACAGAAACAAACAGATGACTTGCTCACTTCTGCAGCTGCCAGCGACAATCGCAAGAACAAGAAGCAGGAATACCCGCAGCTCCCCAAATCTGCTTCAACTGACAGCAAGATCATGGCTGACCATGTACCTCAAGATAGACACAAAATGCTGGAGTAACTCAGCGGGACAGGCAGCATCTCTGGATAAAAGGAATAGGTGCCGTTTTGGGTCGAAACCCTTCTTCAGACTGAGAGTCTGGGGAAAGCGAGACGAGTGATATAGACAGTGATATGGAGAGATATAGAACAGATGAATGAAAGATATGCAAAAAAAGTAACAATGATAAAGGAAACAGACTATTGTTAACTGTGTTCAAGAAGGAACTGCAGATGCTGGAAGATCGAAGGTACACAAAAATGCTGGAGAAACTCAGCGGGTGCTGCAGCATCTATGGAGCGAAGGAAATAGGCGACGTTTCGGGCCAAAACCCTTCTTCAGACTGATGGGGGGTGGGGGGGAGAAGGAAGGAAAAAGGGAGAGGAGGAGCCCGAGGGCGGGGGGGATGGGAGGAGACAGCTCGAGGGTTAAGGAAGGGGAGGATACAGCAGGGGCTAGCAAAACTGGGAGAATTCCTGTGGACTAGGTGAAAATGAGTTACAGAAAATAAGACTCAACAAGTCGACTTTGAAGCTAGTACAACCAGTTTGGGCAAGGGTGGAGAGAGAGGGAATGCAATGGTTACTTGAAGTTAGAGACATCATTCTACATACCACTGGGTTGTAAACTGCCTCTACCTCAAGTTCACCTTCCCACCCAAACCCCACATTCTCTAAATCGGCGAGTTCCCAAAACTGTATTAGATGGGTAATAGCCCTGTCCCACTGTACGAGTTCATTCAAGAGCTCTCCCGAGTTTAAATAAAAACAAACTCGTGGTAAGCACGTAGAATGAACGTAGCGGGTACGTCGGAGCTCGGGGAACGTCCCTTAGCGGCTCGTAATGCTAACGGCAGGTACTCGGGAAATGCGGTAAGATCGGGAAGACTCGTGAAGATTTTTCAACATGTTGAAAAATGTCCACGAGAGCCCCGAGTACCTATGAGCGGCCATTACCGTAAATCTCCGAGTTCGAATCAGGGCAAAACTCGGGAGAACTCTTGAATAAACTTGTACAGTGGGACAGGGCTTTAAGTGTGGAAATCAAAGAATCAGCCATAATCATGTCGCTCACGACCATAAAAGGCAATGTTCATAACTGCCATCAGAATAGTACTGTACAAAAACAATGCATGTCATAATAAGATGGACACAAAATGCTGGTGTAACTCAGCGGGATAGACAGCATGTTCAAAAAGGAGCTGCAGATGCTGGAATATCGAAGGTACACAAAATTGCTGGGGAAACTCAGCGGGTGCAGCAGCATCTATGGAGCGAAGGAAATAGGCGACGTTTCGGCCCGAAACGTCGCCTATTTCCTTCGCTCCATAGATGCTGCTGCACCCGCTGAGTTTCCCCAGCAGTTTGTGCATCCCTGGGGAGAAGGGGTGGGTGGTATGCTTAGTCTTTCCACTGACTTGACAGAATGCAACAAAAAATGGTTCCACAGTAGCTCAGTACATATGACAATAAACTAAACTAACTAATAAAAAGGGTGGCACGGTGGCCTAGCAGTATGGTTGTGAGGCTTACAGCACCAGAGACCTCCATCTCTGTCCCATTCCACCTATATCTCTCCCATCAGCTTCACATTGGACTCCTTTGCTTTCCTTACCTGACACCCCTTTACCTTGGTCACTTACTGCCCCTGTCTGCCAAACACCAACCCATCCCCTCCCCTCACCTGTATCCAGCTACACTTGCCAGGTTTTATACCGCCCCCACCTCTCTTTGCCAGCTTTCTCCCCCCTACTCCATCAGACTGAAGAACGGACCAAAATCCAAAACATTTTCTGTCCATTCCCTCCCCAAATGCCGCCTCACCCTATAGACCTTTGAGACACAGTGTGGAAACAGGCCCTTCGGCCCACCGAGTCAGCTCTAATTAGTGATCACCCTGCACACTAGCGCTATCCTACAAACTAGAGACAATTTAGCTAAAGCCAATAAACCTACAAACCTGAACGTCTTTGGGAGAGAACCGGAGCACCTGAAGGACACCCTTGCGGTGGTTTCCATCGCAGTCGTTTGTTCCAAAGAAGCATAGACCAGGGGAGAGTATCACAATGGTTGGTATTCAGAGGGAAAGGCAATTGAACTAGAAGCATAAGTTCCCAGCCTAATGAAAATGTACCTTCAAGTGAAGGAATTTGGAAATGAAATCTGCACAGTGCCACAGCAGTAGAGTTGCTGCCTTACTGCACCAGAGACCCGGGTTCGATTCTGACTATAGGTACCGTCTGTACGGCATTTGCCAATAGGTCTAAAGTCTATAGAAAAGCTACTTTCATTTTTGATGACAGATAACTACTTGACTAATAGATAAATATGACCAATTCTTAAGGAGTTGGTCTCCTTTCATCGACTTTTTGGAATCATGTGATGCAGCGGTACCATAAGGATTGCTGATTTCAGTTCATGACGTGGATAGATCTACATCTCCGAATATAGATTTGAAAAATTCTCTTTTAAGGGGCCTTTTCTTCTATTTCTACTTTCCACCTTTTCTTTTTTATTTTATTTTTTTATTTTTATTTTTTATATCCACACTTCACATTTTTCTACTCTCTACCATCTATTTTTCCACTCTTTCCCCTTTCTATTGTTTTCTTTTTCTTGTCTTGCCTACTCATAACATAAAACTAGAGGTTGTACATAGAATGGATTACGGTATGACATAGTTGGCACCTAAAATTAGGTGCCACTGTATTGTTTTGTATTGTATTAACTTCTAATAAAAAATTTAAAAAAAAATTTAAAAAAAGATAACTACTTGACCGAAATAAAAATAAACACAGTGCCTTGGGGCTTCTTATGGAAGTCTATCTGCCATTCTAACTGGTTCTGGAAACTGGGAAGCCCAGTAACATCCTCCGAAAAGGTCTAGGGGTAATTAGTAAGAGGGTAATAAGACTGGCCCATGCAGAAGTGATTTTGCATACAAATCTACACCTTTTGTGTACAAAAATGTGAGAGGAATACATTGGTGAAACACACAGAGTCTCTTGCCCAGGATTTAAACTGGAACCCAAGGGGTGACTTTTTTTTCATACAACGGGTGGTGGGTGTAGGGAATGAGCTGCCTGGGGTGGGAGGGGGCGGGGGGGAGGGTTGTTGAGGAAGGTACAACTGCAACATTTAAGAAACATTTAGACAGGTACATGGATAGGGCAGGTTTAGAGGGATATGGACCAAACACGGCCAGGTGGGACTAATGTAGGAGGGACTTGTAGGCTGGCTTGGATAAGTTGGGCCGAAGGGCCTGTTTCCACACTGTATGACTCTATGACTAAGTGATTGCACCTCATGAACTGACCACAAATATTCCAGGTTCACTATCAGATCTTCACAAGGAAATTAAGCCAATATCTTGGCTGAACCTCAGGCTCACAGTCTTTGGAGTTGAGCAGAGAGGAGGTGGAGAGGAGTGGGTGCTGAAAGAGGGGCACTAACTCACACTCAAAACCACAGCACTAAATCCTCGTTGATAAAATGGTGGTGAGTGAGCAAGATCATGTTCGGTAACAATGCCATCCACAGTCAAACAACACAATGACACTATTATGAGGACTGACTGGTTAAGTGCGGCATCAAGCTTTGGTGTTGAAATATACTGAAACATACACCAGGAAGGAAATAGCCGGTGTGCAAGTTTACCCAGTGTGATGTAAAGTGGAGACTGTTCTTTTAAAGATTTCAAAGGATTTCCATGGACTATTGCAATCATTTCAGTCCATGAAATGTCAATTGAAATTCTCATGGTTGGACTTAATGCTGATACATGGAGACTGAGGAATTGATCTGCTGAGTTTAATGTCTGAGCCCCTCTCCACCACAGTGGCCAAAAGGGCAGAATAATGTGTCGGTATTTCATTGTTCTGTTGTTGGTACATATCACAATTAAACACTCCCGACTCTTAAAAAGAAGCTTAAATTTAGTTTCGGGGCACAGCGTGGAAACAGGCCCTTCAGCCCACCGGGTCCACGCCGACCAATGATCACTCTTACACTGGTGTGCAAGAAGGAACTGCAGATGCTGGCTTACACCGAAGATAGACACAAAATGCTGGAGTAACTCAGCGGGTCAAGCAGCATCTCTGGAGAAAAGGAATAGGAGACGTTTCAGGTTGATTCTCTTCTTCAGTTTGAAGAAGGGTCTTGACCCCAAACACCACCTATTCCTTTTCTCCAGAGATGCTGCCTGACCAGCTAAGTTACTCCAGCATTTTGCGTCTACCTGTATACGAGTTCTATGGGTTTTCCCAGTTTTCCCATCCTACACACTAGGGACAATTTGCAGAAGCCAATTAACCCACAACCTTGCCTGTCTATGGAATGTGAGAGGAAACCGGAGCACCCGTAGTCAGGATCCAACCCTGGTCTTTGGCGCTGTGAGGCAGCAACTCCATCGATGAGCCACTGTGACGTCCTTTTTCCTGTCAATTCCCCAACCTGTAATACTTGGAAATATTAAAGAATATTAATGTATTCGACTAAGCTGATGAGCAAACTTATGAAATGTTGTGTGCAATCAGTCTATACAGCAAAGTGTGCTCCGCTGTCATTGTGCACGTGCTTGCCTTAGGACGAGACCTCACGCCAACATCATATGATAGCTAGACTGCAACAGCTACAGCGCATTAGAAGAAATCACCCACCAACAACGACCACTCCTTACAGCTGGAATGGAAGACAGCTCCCCTTATGCTGGAGCAACTGCCTCAGAAGAATGCACATACCACTGTTAGATTAGTAGCAAGCAAAGCATACACAAACAAAGCAGGCAGATGAGCCTGTGTAAACAGCTATTTTCTTAAAGAACATGGGAGTATTCCATCTGGACCCTTTGCGCATTCTCTGCCATTCATCAAGATCATGGCCGCTGTTCTACTCCAGCTTAATTCTCCCGCACCATCCCCATAGCCCTTAATATTCAGAAATCTATTGATCTGTTTTGAGTTCACTCAACAACCAACATTTTCTATTCCAGAGATTCAGCATTCTCTGCATGAAAACTTCTTTCCTGCTTTCAGGCTAAAATAAACCACGTGGTAACTCCAGCCATTGTAGTTTAGATTTCAGGACATTGATGGAGATGGTAGATCCCTGGCCTATTCCTTATGGTAGCACACAGTTCTATTCATTATAAAGCAACAGCTTTAGATTGGTTGCACTGCTCTCATTTCAAAGACTGGACACTCTTGGTTCACATCCCACTCCTGGAAACATTTTAGTTTAGTTTAGTTTAAAGATAAAATGTGGAAACAGGCCAACCGGGTCTGCATCGACCAGCGATCCCCGCCCATTAACACTACCTTATACCCACTAGGGACTATTTTTACATTTACCAAGCCAATTAACCTACATACCTGTACGTCTTTGGAGTGTAGGAGGAAACCGAAGTTCTCGGAGAAAACCCATGCAGGTTACGGGGAGAACGTACAAACTCCGTACAGACAGCACCCATAGTCGGGATCGAACCCGAGACTCCGGCACTGCATTCGCTGTAAGGCAGCGACTCTACCGCTGCGCCACCGTGCCGTCCTTAGGTACCAGCTTTAGATACCAGCTTTGAACAAACCAAAATTTGTAGTTCCATCTCTCTCAGATAAGCATTAAATAATTCCACAGAACCCGACCAGCTGGAATCACCTCTGACCAATATTCACCCCAAAACAGAATTATAAACGTAAATGATTGTTTTCATACTGGTGTATGGTGGGACGTTTTGGACATTTTTTGCACTAATTTAATTTAAATTAGTTTTCAAATTATTTTTTTTAATTAAAAAAATTGTTAATGTATTGTTTTTTTTGTTTATGATGTCATCTATGAGTAGCGTGGTTACAATACTGCTGCAAGTAAGAAGTTAATTGTTCCGTTTTCAGCATGTTCTGACAATTAAATACACTTGACTCTCGAGTGACTACATCCGAAAAGTACTTCACTGACCTCAAACTGTTTCAGATAAGTCATAAACTATGTTGATGGTGCTATAGAACGACAATATCCTCCATGCTCCATGACTCTATGACATCCACATTTACAGGGGCTGTCATTCGGCAGCTTACTGCCACTTTACATCAGTTAAACCCCTGTCCTACGGTGCGAGTTCATTCCAAGAGTTCTCCCGAGTTTGCCCTGATTCCTACTCGGAGAATTACGGTAATGGCCACTCGTCGGTACTTGGGGCTCTCGTGGACATTTCTCATCACGTTTAAAAATCTTCACAAGTCTTCCCGTGTTTACCTGCCGTTAGCGAGTCTTCCCGAGTACCTGCCGTTAGCGCTAAGAGACGTCCCCGAGCTCCGACGTACCCGCTACGTTCATTCTCCGTGCTTACCACGAGTTTGATTTTTTTTAAACTCGGGAGAGCTCTTGGAATAAACTCGCACCGTGGGACAGGGCTATAACTGATGTAAAAGTGGCAGTAAGCTGCCGAATGACAAGCCCCTGTAAATGTGGATGTCATAGAGTCATGGAGCATGGAAACAGGCCCATCGGCTCAACTTGTCCTTGCCGACCAAGATGCCCCATCCACAGTGGTCCCACCTGCCCGTGTTTGGCCCATATCCCTCCCAACCTTTCCTAATCAAGTCCTTACCAAATATCTTTTAAATATAGTGTTAGTACCTACCTCAACTACCTCTTCTGGCAGCTCGTTCCATATACCCACCATGGAAAAAGTTGCCCCTCAGGTTCCTATTAAATCTCTCCCGTCTTACCTTAAACCTATATCCTCTGGTTCTTGATTCCCCTACTCTAGGTAAAAGACTCTGTGCATCTACCCGATCTATTCCCCTCATGATCAAATACACTTCTACAAGATCACCCCTCACCCTCCTGCGCAACAAAGAATAAAGTCCTAGCCTGCCCAACCTCTCCCTAGAGCAATGGTAGTTTTAACATTGATTGTATTTTTGTTCATTATGTTATCTACAAGTACCTATGAGTTTGCAAGACTGGTAATGATGTTGTAAGTAAACATTTTATTTATTGTTCCATTATCAGTACATATGACAATTAAGCAGCGTGACTCTCAATGGTCAATGGTGCTTTAATGTCACATGTGCAAATGCGCAGTTAGATTATCTTCTTGCATACAGTCCTGCCCTCAAGTCCAGGCATCAGCCTCGCAAATCTTCTCTGCAATCTTTCCAGCTTAGCAACATTTATCCCAGGGGTCGGCAACCTACGGCCCCCGGGACGACAGCGGCCCCTAACCCAAAATCATCCGGCCCGCAGGCAGCTTTTTTTCCCGTAGTCATCTGGCCCGCAAACTTCCTTCATCTCCGGTACCTCCCGGGCCCGAGGCGCCCAGGCGCGGTGACGCAAGGATGCAAGGAGGCCTATGAGCCACCGAGTGCCCGAGCTGGGCCGGGCTCTGGCTGTACGGCATCCTGCGCAAAGCCGCCAGCATGGCCGCGCACATTCTGTCTGGGGTTCACTGTCGGGAAAGGGGTTGTCAATAGGCCGGGGACGAGTGAGTGCGAGTATTTGAGCCACCACCTTCAGGACAGAGACAAGGCAATGGACCATAGGTACGCCGTGTTGGTGAGCGCCCGTAACTAGGGGCCAGTGCTCCGGGTGGTGTCCTCGAAGGGGTGGGATCCATGTGAACATTAGATTAGATTAGATTAGATATGCCTTTATTGTCATTCAGACCGAAGTCTGAACGAAATTGCAGCAGTCATATATACAATACAATACAATAAAAAACAACAATAAACACATATTAACATCCACCACAGTGAGTCCACCCAGCATCTCCTCACTGTGATGGAGGCAAAAGTCTTAGGGCTGCAGTCTCTTCCCTCCTCTTCTCCCTCTGCGCTGAGGCGATACCCCACCGGGCGATGTTAAAAACTGTCCCGCGGCTCAATCACCGCGCCCTGGGGTGGTCGAAGCTGCCGCCCACCAGTCCTGCTGATGTAGCCGCTGGCCCGCGGCCGAACCCCGGACTCAGGCCACCGCCGCCAGAACACCGTCCCAGCCACCGGAGCACCGTTCCAGCCCCGAGCCGGATCGCCCCCACGTGAGTACCGTTACCGTCTCAGCCCCGCGCCAGGCCGCCCCGACATGGGCGCCGTACCTCCCTCGGGCTGGGCCGCCCCGACATGGGCGCCGTACCTCCCTCGGGCTGGGCCGCCCCGACATGTGATTTGATGTCTGCCATCCAGGGCGGGATCTATGTGTACACGTGATAGATGTGGCTCGCCATCCGCTCACAGGCATGTGTCCTGGCCCCTATGCAGAACAAGGTTGCCGACCTCTGATTTATCCCATAGCAGGGTGACCAAAACTGAGCACAATACTCCAAATGGGGCCTCACCAACATCTGGTACATCTGTGACATAATATCCCAGGACACTCTCCCAAGTCCTGCAGAAGATGTCACAATGCAGCAAATAAACCTTCCGATACGTTCCTGCTTTCCCCCGTCAGGAAAATTAAGGTCAAATTAAGTATATCCAAGTTGTACATACCAACAGGCCAATAAGAGTATCACCAGAATTCACAGCGGATATCCTGATGTTGGAAAATAAACATGCCAGCTTAGAACGTGGTATAAAGTAGCTTTTCTAAAAGCATCCGTCCAGTTCTTATACATATTGTTTGATTTTTTCCATTTACGGTGCGTTAGATTCACATTTCCTTCCTCCTCCCTCTGTGTGAATGAGGAGCTGATAACCCAGCTGTGCTGAACAGAATGAAGCAGCAGATGGAAGGAAAGTGTAGAACGAGATCTGCCACTGATAAATCCGGGACCACATCGGCCCGAGTTAGGAGTAAGGAGTGGAACAATGTGGAAATTGGAAGCAGAAAGCTTGGGATGTAGATGGCGAGGGAGAAAACAGGGGAAGGTAGTTACCAAGAATCACGCTGGGCCAGGCCGACCCCCTCCTTCATCATTCCAGTACTGGACCCTAAAGCGAACAATTAAAAAACTGCATATCTCCTAGGGGCAGCACAGTGGAGCAGCAATAAAATTGCTGCCTTATGCCCCTGTCCCACTTAGGAAACCTGAACGGAAACCTCTGGAGACTTTGCGCCCCACCCAAGGTTTCCGTGCGGTTTCCGGAGGTTTATGTCAGTCTCCCTACCTGCTTCCACTACCTGCAACCTCCGGCAACCACCTGCAACCTCCAGGAACCGCACGGAAACCTTGGGTGGGGCGCAAAGTCTGCAGAGGTTTCTGTTCTGGTTTCCTAAGTGGGACAGGGGCATTACAGCATCAGAGACCCCGGTTCGATCCCGACTACGGTTGCTGTCTGTGCGGAGTTTGCATGTTCTCCATGTGAGTTTTCTCCGGGTGCTCCGGTTTTCTCCCTCATTCCAAAAACGTGCAGGATTGCAGATCAATTGGCTTCTGTAAACTGCCCCTACCTAGTGTGTAGGATAGAACTAGTGTACGGGCGATCGCTGGTCGGCACGGCCTCTGTGGGCTGAAGGGCCTGTGTCTCTAAACTAAACCAAAGCTTAAGCCACGATCAGACTTTTCGGAGGCTTGGAAGTTGCAAAAGGCATCGGAACATGGCGGCTCCCTGTGTGTCGTTGCTGAGGAATCCAACGGCATCCTTTGATTTGGTGCAGCAGTTCATGCTTGGCTTCTGTAGTCGTTCTGTCATGCGATTGAAGATAAGGCTGCGCCGTTCTCCTTCACCTTTGAAGTGGAACTCCAAGCTGCTCGAGGTTGGGTACTTTGAGCGGTTTGGGGCCTGTATTTGTTTTAAGCCATGGGCCTTGTACTTTTAAAGCCAGTGGATGTTCCCAAATGCAAGGCGTGAAAGGTTACAGGGAGAAGGCAGGAGAATGGGGTTGAGAGAGAAAAAGGGATCACTCGATCAAATGGCAGAGCAGACTAGATGGGCCGAGTGGCCTAATTCCCCTATGTCTTCTCATCTTATGTGTAGGAAGGAACTGCAGATGCTGGTTTAAACCAAAGAGAGACATAAAAAGCTGGAGTAACTCAGTGGGTCAGGCAGCATCTTTGGAGAAAAGGAATGGGTGACCTTCCAGTCGAGACTCTTTTTCTGACTGAGAGTCAGGGAAAAGGGAAATGAGAGACATTGAAGGTGATATAGAGAGGTATTGAACAAATTGCAAAAAGTAATGATGATCGAGGGGAGGTGGAGCCCACAATGGTCCATTGTTGGTGTGGGCTAGTTGATAACAAATTATACAGACAGTGAATCTCATCTTCTGCTGAACCAGAAGAGGATCTACGATTACCCACTACTATTGCTCATTTGTTTCCTTGTGTTTGACTGTCCTCGTGTATCGTTTATTTGACATGCAACACAACACTTTTCCCTGTATCTTGATACCCGTGACAATAACAAACCAAACTGGAGTAAAAAGGAACAATGAAACAGCAGGACATGGTGGAGCAAACTGAAAACATGCCAGGTTGAGAAATTTGAGAGGGTGCGAGAGGAAATTGTGGAGAAACACCTCGGAGCTTGAGTGATCAGGGAAACAATTCCAGCAGATACGGGACAAGTGCATTAAAGCTGCTGGAGTCTCGCTGTAAAATATCCCGCCATGTGATAAAGCTAAAAATTATCCATAACCAGAGTGAAAAACGAGGCATATTCCCCACATTCCCGCCATAGCTTAGAGTCATAGAGTTATACAGTGTGGAAACAGGCCCTTCAGCCTTACTTGCCCACACCAGCCAAAATGTCCCATCTACACTACACTACACGTGCCTGCAATTGGCCCAGATCCATCTAATTCTGTCCTATCCATATCTGTCTAAATGTTTATTAAACGTTGTGATAGTACCTGCCTCAACTACCTCCTCCAGCAGCTCGTTCCATACACCCACCACCCTTTGTGTATAAAAGTTATCCCTCAGCTTCCTATTAAATCTTTTCCCCCTCACCATGATCCTCTGGTTCTCGATTCCCCTACTCTGTGTGTCTACCCGATCTATTCCTCTCATGATTTTGTAACCTCTATTAGATCACCCCTCATCCTCCTGCGCTCCAAGGAATAGAGTCCCAGCCTGCTCAACCTCTTCCTAGAGTTTAGGCTCACGAGTCCTGACAACATCCTTGCAAACCCCTTAGGGGCAACCCTCATTTCTAATTACAATTTAGATGTAAGATCAGCAATTCTGAGCTACCTCACAGAATGCTTTTACACGCCTGGGAAGTTGCATTTGCAAGACTTTGGGAGTATCATCGCTATTGGAAGTGTAGCACCCGCAGAGTTTCAAAGAGAAACCAGAGCACCCGGCGGAAACCCACGCAGTCACAGGGAGAATGCGAAAACTCCACACAGACAGCACCAGCGGTCAGGATTGAATCTGGGTTTCTGGCGCGGTGAGAAAGCGGCTCCACCAGCTGCAACACTCGTGTCCACATTTAGAGTTTCAAAGAGCTGAACAGGAATATTTAAAATGTGACAGGAATTAGTACAGAAGGAACATGTGTCACAGGAAAGGGCAGCATTCAGTTTGTTTGAAGGAAAATCTAGCTCATGCCGTCTACAACAGGAAATTAGAACAAGGCATTAGAAACACCTCCATCACATACATTGGCAACTGCATTCTCGGATGAAGGGCTGGCACGGGATCCTTCACACTCACTTCAATTCCCACAGTACAAATATTTGCAGGATAAATAGAAGGCGAGACCTCATTTTGCCACCGCACTCAATGCAGCCTACAAGACGTATTGGAACAGCTGGCAGACTGCATGGGATTGCAAAGCCAACATTTACTCAAGCAGGTACAAAGAGGAGGCCATCCAAACCAGCTGAGCTACTTGCATCTCCAACCTGTTCACTTGCACCAAATCGCATTGCCAGATGTACAGGGAAGGAATGTGACAACTCACATTGGCAGCTCTGAATCGCCTTTACCTGCAGGCAGGAACCCTGCATGAAATCTGCATCAAACTCCTAACCTGTCTGTGATCAGCCCAGCACTACTGCCTCTGGCAGTGGAGTCAATCCTTGATTTAGGCAGATATAATTAGGTGTTCAGTGACTGAAGTTTGGCTTGCGTGTGAGTGATAGCTTAAAGATGATTGTAACTTTTTACCATATAAGCAAACGATGATTATTTGATTAAATTAAACTAAGTTTAGACTTTTAACTCTCCTGGCACTTTCCCTTGCGACCACAAGAAATGCTACACTTGTCGCTTTACCTCCCCCCTTGACTTCATTCAAGGACCCAAGCAGTCTTTCCAGGTGTGTCACAGGTTCACCTGCACCTCCTCCAACCTCATCTATTGCATCCGCTGCTCTAGGTGTCAGCTGCTCTACATCAGTGAGACCAAGCTTAGGCTTGGCAATCGCTTCGCCCAACACCTCCGCTCGGTTCGCAATAACTAACCTGATCTCCCGGTGGCTCAGCACTTCAACTCCCCCTCCCATTCCGAATCTGACCTGGGCCTCCTCCATGGCTAGAGTGAGGCCCACCGTAAATTGGAGGAGCAGCACCTCATATTTCGCTTGGGCAGTTTACACCCCAGCGGTATGAACATTGACTTCTCCAATTTCAGGTAATCCCCGTTTTCTCCTCCCCTTGCCAGCACTCCCTCAGCCCACTGTCTCCGCCTCTTCCTTTCTTCTTCCCACGCCCCCCCTCACATCAGTCTGAAGAAGGGTCTCGACCCGAAACGTCGCCTATTTCCTTCGCTCCATAGATGCTGCCTCACCCGAGTTTCTCCAGCATTTTTGTCCACCTTCGATTTTCCAGCATTTGCTGTTCCTTCTTAAACCTATAAACCTGTAGTTCTTTAGAGTGTGGGAGGAAACTGGAGCACCCAGAGAAAAACTGACGCAGTCATGGAGAGAACGGACGAACTCCACGTAGACAGCACCAGTAGACAGAATTGAACCCCGGTCTCTGGCGCTGTAAGGCAGCAACTTTACTGCTGTACCAATTTGGCAATTAGTTTAGAGGTACAACATGTAATCAGGTCCTTCGGCCCTCTGGGTCTATGTCCACCATGTTCACACTAAGCTATCCTGCTTTTAAATCCATTCTCTACACAACGGGGGTCATTTTACAGAGGCCAAAAAACTTACAAACCCGCACGTCTTTGGGATGCGGGAGGAAATCGGAGCATCCGGAGGAAAACCATGTGGGCAAAGGGAAAACGGGAAAACTCAACACAGATAGCACCAGGTCAGGATCAAATCCAGGCGTCTGGCTCTGTGAGGCAGCAACTCTACCAGCTGCGCCACTAACATCTAGTGTAAACAATTTTGTTACATTAGAGATGGTTTGGATGAAACAAAACGGACGAGCACTTTGGTCAGCAAGGGCGAGTTGGGCCAAATGGCTTATTTTCGTGCTGTACGACTGTATGGTATATGAATATGATTTGCTGTAACTGGAATGACTTGTCTCCAAGCCATTTATATACTTCACTCATACAGATATGCCTTCAATAAAAACCACACGCATTTAATTTAACCGATGCTACCCCAAAGGGCTCAGAAAATTGTCAGGCTGAACAGTACACTTCAGTCACCTCAATGCCTACTGTTACATTGAATAACAGCAACCAAACTGCCAGCCACTGAGAAGTGATTTTAGTTTAGTTTAGTGATGCAGCTGGGAGACTAGCCCTTCGACCCACCGAGTCCATGCCGACCAACGATCACCAGTACATTAGTTCTATCCTATACACTAGGGGCAATTTACAGAAGCCAATTAACCTGCAGGTCTTTGGAATGTGGGAGGAAATCCAAGCAACTGGAGAAAACCCACAGAGTATCAGGGAGAACGTACAAACTCCATACAGCCAGTGCCCACGTCAGGATCGAACCCGGGTCTCTGGTGCTGTGAGGCAGCAACTCTACCGCTGCGCCACTGTGCCGCCCGAGTTTCAATGAGAAGCTGGCACATTATTTCACGTTTAACAGTCACAGAATTAGCAGGTTCATGAATTGCAGACAGTAGAAAATAAGAGGGTGTCAATGTTTCATGTACGTTGAGAAGTTGGAGAGCAGTGGGGAGGCGGGAGATGGAAGTTCACAGTGGTAATTATTTAAGGGAACCATTGTTTTGGATGGAAAGCCATCGGTCGTAGATCTGGAGAAGGAGAAGTCCCTCCTTCTGACCTTCCCCAAGCACCACCCCCTCCCTCTCCCCTACCCACACACACCCACCCTGTAGTTTGCCCTGATACCAAACTTCTCTTTCCCCTCCCAAGCCTTGGGAGGAAGAGACAACTATCTAAGGGTCCTTGGCGAAGCTTCTTGCCGAGGGTGACTGCTCTGCACACCGTCTAAGCTGTCTCTCGGTTGCCTGACGCTGGGCAGAAATGGACCTAGAAGTATTGACAGGAACCTCCCATTCATACTTGCACGTCAATGGCCTTGGGAATTCCTCAATGAACGAGGCGTTGATTCATCGTTCTCTCCATGGAAGGACAATTGCTTCCCTCATGGACTGGCTCACCAACTCACCTCGCTAAGATCTGAGCATTTGAAGACTGTGCCATTGATTAATCAATTCCGCACACACTTAAGTTTGTCGCAGAGTTTTACTTGTAAATGGTAAGTCAATATTTAAGAATTTGAACAAACAAGGAAACAAAATAAAAGACATAAAGTGATGTAGTAATTCAACGGTACACAACATTGCTGGGGAAACTCAGCGGGTGCAGCAGCATCTATGGAGCGAAGGAAATAGGCGACGTTTCGGGCCGAAACCCTTCTTCAGACTGATCTTGGCGACATTTCGGGCCGAAACCCTTCTTCAGACTGATGGCAATTCAACTATAGTAATTCAACGGCAACGGGTCAGGCAGCATCTCTGGAGAATATAGACAGGTGACGTAACCCATTAACATTCTCCAGAGGTGCTGCCTAACCCGCTGAGGTACTCTGGCACTTTATGTATTTTTTTAAAAACAATGTATATTTTGGTTACAAATGAAATCAAGCTTAAATGAGAACATAATCTTGAAGTTACATTTTGAAACAAAAACTATAAGTGCAAGAAACAATTAGCGTCCACAGAAAAAAGAAAGATGCTTAATATTTCAGGTTGTTTAAGAAGGAACTGCAGATGCTGGAAAAATCGAAGGTAGATAAAAATGCTGGAGAAACTCAGCGGGTGAGGCAGCATCTATGGATCGAAGGAATAGGTGACGTTTCGGGTCGAGACTCTTCTTCAATGTTTCAGGTTGATGATTAATTGCAGGATCCTTAAATCTCGAATTCTGACGAAAATGTCACCTACACAAAATCTTAACCTCGTGTACTCTCTCCACAGATGCAGCCTGACCTGCTGAATATTTTCAGAATTTTCTGTTTTTATGATAAATCAAGTCCCCCATAGTTTCCAAAATACAGGAAAGTTGAAGAATCAGGAGTCCAGGACCTGGTGACTTGTTGCATTGTTAAACTGGGTGGCACGGTGGAGCAGCGGTGAAATTGCTGCCTTACAGTGCCAAGTTTCCAGGTTCGATCCTGATTACGGGTGCTATCTGTATGGAGTTTGCATGTTCTCTCTGAGACCGCTTGCATTTTCTCCAGGTGCTATGGTTTCCGTCCACATCCCAAAGACGTGTGGGTTAATTGGCTTCTGTAAATTGTCCCTAGTGTGCAGGATGTGAAGCTGGAATAACACAGAACACTGGATTGTTGGTCGGCATGGACTCAGTGGGCTGAAGGGCCTTTTTTCCAGGCTGTATCTCTAAACTAAACCGGTGGGTTAAACACTGCAATAATTTATGTTCACTGTTCAAGGACACCAATAAATTCAGCAGAACAGCAGACTCCTCTAAATCTTTGTTTGATGTTAAAACTAAATAAAGCAGTAATAAAGGGGAGTACATTGTACACTGCATTCAGCAAATGTGTTCATTGAGTCGTGTAACCATTGCCATTGTTCTCAGCTCACCATGGGCTGAGGATAATAATTAAAAGCGACCACCTATTCACCAGAAGGGAGAAAAAGAAAGATCGCTAAATCTCTACATGACCAGATTAAGCTTTACATTTCGCATTAGCGACCTGATGGGTTTTATTTTAAAGCCCAGCTTTACAAATCGACGGCAGTTGTGGGAACGTGCCTCCAGGAATCATTTTTTAATAAAAAGGTAGAACCTCTGTCCTTAATAGGAGAGCAGAGCGACTGCAAAAATGTTCTCAACAGGACTCTTGCAAAACCAGAATTGTCAACAGCTTGCCATTAAAACACTGGAAAAGTTGACTGCTCGAACAGAGGCCAAATGAAGATTTAGTCGAACTAAATGCAAATGACTTCAAGCGGGGCGAGGAGCCAAGTGGGAGCTGTCACAGCAACCAAATACTATTCCCAAGCAATGCCAGATTATCTCAGCACCACCAGTTATAATTGTCTCTCCACTCACTCCAGCACTTTCTGAAGTGAACCATGGATGTGTAGTTTCGAGAGAGATGAAAAGCACGCTCCACACTTTTGTAAATGCCTTGGGGTGTCAGGGCAGACGGAGGGAAAGGACAGGCCTAAAGCTTTTTAATTGCTCATTTTGTTCGAAGCTCAGAATAATCGACAATTTTTACACTTACACAGTAGAATGTTCCACTTGCAGCACAATCTCTCTGCCTTTAAGAACATTTTCCGATTTATTAGTTTAGTTTAGTTTAGGGATACAGCACGGAAACAGGCCCTTCGGCCCACCGAGTCCGTACCGACCAACAATCCCCCGCACACTAACACTTCTTCTTCTTCGAGTCCGTTGCAATCTCAGATGTCGTTCTGCTAGTATCTGCCGCAGGTCACAGCTGGTCGGGTCGGTTCAGCCAGGTCCTGGGGGCTGCACTGGGGGGCGTCGTCACACTCCAGTAGGTGGGATATTGTCTGTACTGCTCCACAGCTGCATGTGTCTTCTGCCTGGTAGTTCCATGCTTTCATAAGTGCTTTGCACCTCCCCTGCTCCACTCGTAATCTGTTGAGGGTCTTCCAGGTTGGCCATGGGAGGTCGTGCCCGCTGGCGAGGCATTCAGTCGGAGTGATTCCTCTCTCCATCCAGTCGTGGGCTCGTGTGTTGAGCTGGTTCCATTCATCTTGCCAGATGTTGGTCCTTGCTGTTTCTTTGGTTGTCTGGAGAGGTGGGACTGTCTGCAAGAAACTGGCTCTGGATTTCAGTCGGGGTGGAGGTGCTGTGTGTCCGTGCAGGGGGTGCCTGGTATCGATCTCCTGTGCTCTCCGCTCGTCTTGGGCGACGATGGATCGTCTGATATGGGGGGGGGGGGGGGCAATACCAGCTAGGGCGTAGAGGCACGGGACTGGCGTTGTCTTTATGCATCCCGTGATAATGCGGCAGGTGTCGTTGAGGGCCGTGTCAACCAGTTTGGTGTGGTGGGAGCGGCTCCAGCTTGAGCACGCGTATTCAGCTGTGGAGAAGCACAGGGCTAGGGCAGTTGCACGGATGGTTGGTGGATCAGCTCCCCACTTTGAGTTTACCAGTTTGCGCAGGATGTTGTTGCGAGTGTTGACCTTGGCTTTGGTGTTCTGAAGGTGGGTTTTGAAAGAGAGTGTCCTGTCGAGTGTGACTCCGAGGTACACGGGGTGGAAGTGGTTGGAGAGTTTGTGGCCATCCCATGAGACGCTCAGTTGTTTTCCTGCATCTCGATTTTTAAGATGGAAGCTGCATAATTGAGTTTTTGATGGGTTGGGTTTCAGGTGGTTGTTATTGTAGTAGGTTGTCATCTCTTGGAGGGCGCTTTCCAGGACAGACTCGATCTTCTGGAAGTTCTCCTGTTGGGTGGTGATGCAGAGGTCATCAGCATAGATGAAGCGGCGGCATTGTGGGGGAAGTGGTTGGTCGTTAGTGTAGATGTTGAAGCGGAGGGGGGCCAGTACGCTGCCTTGTGGTAGGCCATTCTTTTGGGCTTTCCATTTGCTCTTCTTGTCGTTTAGTTGAACGAAGAAGCGCCTGTTGTTGAGAAGGCTTTTGATGACTTGGCACAGGTCGAGGTCACCAGTCATGTCAAAAAGTTTCCTGATCATGGTGCGGTGCTGGACAGTGTCGTAGGCAGCGGGGAGGTCTATGAAAGCTGCTCCGGTGATGAGTTTGCACTCAAAACCGTCCTCAATGTGTTGGGTGAGGTTCAGTAGCTGCCCGGCACAGGAGCGGCCAGGGCGGAAGCCAGCTTGATCTTTAGTGAGCTTGGAGTCTATAAGTGGCATAAGGCGTTGGAGTAGTAGCCTCTCGTAGAGCTTGTAGGTGATGCAGAGGAGGGAAATGGGTCTGAAGCTCTTTGGGGATGATGGGTCCTTTCCAGGTTTGGGAATTGCGACAGTCTTGGCCTTTCTCCATACAGGTGGGGTTGTTTTCTGTGCCATGCATGAGTTCAGCATTGCTAGGAGCCAGGTCTTTGCTTTGTAGTTTGGTTGTAGGCGGTCTGTTACCGCTGTCCGGCGGTATTCTCCTGTGGGTCTGCGCCGGTTTTGGCTACGACCGTTTGCCACCAGCTGTGCTGCAACTGAGTTTGCTGTGACTGTTGTGAGCGTGGGTGGTGTGGTATGGTCTTCACCGAGGCGGCGGATTGTGGCCCATGCCTTCCTGCTGTTATTGGTCATGTTGGTGTTTTCTATCAACTCCTTCCAGACTTGCCTTCGGTCCTCCCCGACTGTGTTCAACAGGATCTCTCCGAGTTCCATGGTGGTGGAGGAGGAAGGGTCCTCGTGATATGACACTAACACTGTCCTACACACACTAGGGACAATTTACAATTCTACCAACCCAATAAGCCTACAAACCTGTATGTCTTTGGAATGTGGGAGGAAACCGGAACACCCAGAGAAAACCCACGCAGGCCACAGGGAGAACATACAAACTCCGCACAGATTATAGATTTAATTACTGCAGGAATATCTTCCAGTTTACTCAAAAAACACTCACTGTATATATATCTCTCCTAGTAATACTACTCTCCTAACCATTCCAATGAAAAGTTTAATGCGGGAGAAATGAGGTTTCATTATTTTGCTTTCAATAAGGCATAAGAGTTGAGGTGGGGATTCTTGTCCTCAGTTTTCCCCATTAATTGCCTATTGTGTAGTTTCCCTGATGTTATTGTACTTTAAATGGGCGGCACAGTGGTGCAGTGGGAGAGCTGCTGCCTTACAGCGCCAGAGACCTAGGTTCGATCCTGACTACGGGTGCTGTCTGTACGGAGTTTTACCTTCTCCCCGTGCGGTGAACCGTTACAGCGTAACAGCGCCAGAAACGTGGCGACTCCTGTGTCCTGCCTAGGTGTGGTCTGCTGTTTGAATTTACCAGGTTGTACGCAAAACAAAGCATTTCACTGTATCTAGGTACATGTGACAATAAAATAAAATATCAATGAATCATTGACCACGTGGGGGTTTTTTTTCCAGGTGCTCAGCTTTCGTCCCATATTCCAAAGATTAATTGGCTTCTGTAAATTCCCCCTGGTGAGCGGGATAGAACTAGTATACGGGGTGATCGCTGGTAAGCGCGGACTCGGTGGGCCGAAGGGACAGTTTTCACGCTGTATCTCTAAACTGAACTACTCTAGGTTAATTTGGAGGCAGAATAAAGATCACTTGGTGTTGCCTGAACTTAGTGGTTGGCAGATGGGATCTACCTACGGGCGCAGTGCTTCTGGAGTGCGTGCAACTCTGACGTTTCCAGTTTCTCCACTAAGAACACTCTCCATGATGCACTAATGGTTTTGTGTTAAATTAAAGATTACAGATCTATTCGGAAGTAAAGTTGACCAGCTTAATGGTTAGCAGAATAGTAATTTGTTTTAAAATCAGTCAGCTGGATACAAATGAAAGGTTTGAAAAGGCTTTGTTAGTTTACTGCCCACAAATCATGCCCTATAGTCATATAGTTTACTACCCACAGGCCAGAGGTCAGCCATGATTGAATGGCGGAGTAGACTCAATGGGCTGAATGGCCTAATTCTAAGTACGTAAGTAAATAAGTACATTTTATTTATATTGCACGTTTAAATCAACTCGCTTTGAAACCAAAGTGCTTTACATAGAAGAAATAATTAGAAAAAAAAAAAAAAAAATTCTACTCCTATAACTTGTGAAGTCTTTGTTGCACTGTACTTAGATGTTAGAGGGAGAATTGATCTTTCTGTTCTGAAATACAAGACTGTGAATGATCTTCATGAAACAATGTTACCTCAGGGAACTGTGTCTATTCCAAATACCCAACTATAAGCATTAAATGAAAATCGTATCTCCGTCCGCACTGCGGCCTAACATCGTGGAGCTGGCGGCTTCTTGCTGGAGATCGACTTTGGGAGCTCCAACTGTGGGAGTCTGCAGGACTTAACATCGAGGAGCTGGCGATCCCTGTCGGGGATCAACCTTGGAGCTCCAACCACGGGAGCCTGCGGGCTTCAACATCATGGAGCTCACAGGCCCTGGTTAGAGACCGACTTCGGGAGCTCCAAGCCGCAGGAGCTCGACTGCCCCGATCACGGGGGCTTCGATCACCCCAACTGTGGATGTTTCGACTGCCCTGACCGCGGGAGAAAAGGAGGAAAGATTAGACTTTATTGCCTTCCATCACAGTGAGGAATGTGGGGAATCTGCTGTGGTGGATGTTTATGTTAACTTTTATGTAGTTGTGTGATTTGTTGCTTTTTTTTGGTACGGATGTATGATAAATTGAGTTTCACTGTACCTTAATTGTTATACGTGACAATAAAGGGCCTGCCCCACTTTCCTGAGTTATTCACGAATTCTCCAGAGTTTTCAAACTCGCAAAATGTTCGTAACGATTCCGTAGGAGGCCGCAGGAGTCCGTGGATATATCGTAGCGGCTCGTTATGCCAGCCGTAGATACGAGGGGCTATTTTTTTACTCGTGGACATTTTTCATCATGCTGAAAAAACGTCCCGACTTACCTGATGCCCCGAGTACCTACGGCTGGCATAACGAGCCGCTACGATATATCCACGGGACTCCTACGGACTCGTTATGAACATTCTGCGAGTTTGAAAACTCGGAGGAATTTGTGAATAACTCGGGGAAAGTGGGACAGGCCCTTAAACAGACCTTTGAAATTCGTCAAAAATGGTTGAAGGTGTAAAACGCTCCCTCACCCCAATCTCTGGAGCAAGACACGCATCTCAGATGTGTGTAAATGCCTACTATGTTCTGTGTGCTGAAGCAAAGCAAGAATTTCATTGTCCTATCAGGGACACATGACAATAAACTCACTTGACTTGACTTGACATGAAACACGCTCACGCTGGGCTGGGGGAGACATTCGAGGTTTTGCACGACCTTTTCACCCAAGGTCAATCAAGCTCTTCACCCCCTACCTCCCAGAGTTGCACGCACTTCAGACCGTAGGTAGTTCCCATCTGCTGGGTTGTGGAGTTGAGACCCCTCGTGATTTGAACAAGTAACGCACCCTTGAATACAGCGCCCAAGAGTTTTAGAGCGCTCCTAGACTGATAGCTACGGCACCTGTTCGCCATCGTTTGTTCATAATAGCCGGATAACCCACTTTCTATGAAATGAAAACCCACTTACACAAAAAAATCCCAGCAGGACATTACAATGTCAACACAGCAATCATAGCTTTCATCTGCAGGCCAACATCTGGGATCAGATTCCCACAACTGGCCACCTCTGCCAATACAGGGAGGTCCAAATCTCCTGTCACTGCTTCCAGCCGTGTGTGGCAATGAAATGAAGGTATGGATGACAAGGCTTTAAAACTATACTCACTGTGGGCCACTTAGTCATACCTGGCTCACACTTCACTACCCTTAGCTACTCCAGCTGGCGAGAGTAGGAAGCCATAAATAGCCAAGGTCAGTGGTGATAGTCCCTGCTGAGGAAGCTGCTGACAGCTCGCGACTTCTTTACAGTTCTCGCGCAGACACATTACAGTCCTTCCCCTGTAAACTTACTGCAACTGTGCAGGATGACTGGAGGAAACTTTCCCACAGATTAAAATAACTCCAGAGTAAACTACACGTTAATGCGTACAGTCATAAAGTTCTTTATATGGATGGATAGACTAGAAAAGGCTAAATATAATTTGGGTTTGTGCAGGATACTTGCTGAAAATGCATAATCACTGGATACGAAACGAGGAAGATTCACGAGGATGTTGCCAGGACTCGAGGGTCTGTGCTACAGGGAGAGGTTGAGTAGGCTGGGACTCTTATTCCTTGGAGGGCAGGAGTCCGAGGGGTGATCTTATAGAGGTGGATAAAACCATGAGAGGAATAGATCAGGCGGATGAACGGAGTCTCTTGACCAGAGTGGGAAAATTGAGAACCAGAGGACATAGGTTTAAAGTGAAGAGGAAAAGATTTAATAGGAATCTGAGGGGTAACGTTTTCACATGGTGGGTGTATGGAACTAGCTGCCAGAGGAGGTAGTTGAGGCAGGGACTATCGCAATGCTTAAGAAACAATTAGACAGTTACATGGATAGGACAGGTTTAGAGGGAAATTGGCCAAACGCAGGCAGATGGGACTAGTGTAGATGGGACATGTTGGCTGGTGTGGGCAAGTTGGGCTGAAGGGCCTGTGTTCACATTGTATGACACTGTAATTTTATAACTCTGGAGAATAACACAGTCCTTCCCTCATCTATGGTGAATGGTAGAAATAAGATTTGGCTTTTCAGTCAACGCTGCACATTCAATATTGCAGATGCTGTCAGCTTGAAGCAAGGGTCTCGACCCAAAATGTAATCTATCCATTTTCTCCCCAGATGCAGCCTGACCCGCTGAGTTACTCCAGCATTTTGTGGCTATCTATTTTATAACACCTTGATTGTTTCATGGTCAACATTACTGACGCTCACTTCCACTTAATTAAATGAATTTAAAATCCCTTCTGACATGAAGACATTTGAATCTGGTTTTCAGATCAGATCATCCAGACCTCCGAATTGCCAATCAAGTAATTTAACTGATATATGGACCTTGGGTTTGTACGGTAAATAGAATGCATCGCATCTAAAAATAACCAAACTGTGCCGATGGTACAGAAGTTGATGTAAATATGGAAAGTGCTGGAAAAACTCAGAAGGTCAGGCAGCACCTGTGGAAAATGAAACAGATAATGCTTCAGGCTTGCAGCCCTCGATCGGAACTTCATCTGACGAAGGGCCGCCGACCAAATACATGGATTATTTCTCCTTCCCTAGATGCTGTCTGACCCGCACATTCTATTTTGTGTTGTTTCCATGCTGTTCGAGCCCAGGACTATTTCCAGCACCTGCATCTTTCCCCCTAAGTATTTAATACAAATCAGCCAGAAGTTTTGTCAACTTTGCAAAATTAACAGCTGTTTGATGCCGTTGATCATTTGCTGAGCTGCAAACATTATCAAAGCTGCCAGAGAGATCAGTTTGTATTAATGTGCGTGTAGATGCATGCAATACATTTTTACTCCATCGCCTTTCAAATCTCTGGGCACCAAAAATAAAAGCCTTTGCACTTGGTCTAAGATGAACTCCAGTTAAACGTTGATCTAATCTCTGCTATACCAGAGTGAAGAAGGGTCTCGACCCAAAACGTCACCCATTCCTTCTCTCCAGAGATGCTGCCTGTCCCGCTGAGTTACTCCAGCCTTTTGTGTCTATCTATGATATTCCTGAAGGTTTTCTTCCCAACTGGCATAATATTGCTTCTCTTCTGATCAATGTAATTCCTCTCTGAGAAAGGCTACAACTTCACTTCAAACTCAAACAATGTGCCACATTGGTGCAGCTGGTAGAGCTGCTGCCTCTCAGTGCCTGTGACCCGGGTTTGAGTCTTACATTGGATGCAGCCTGTGTGGAGTTTGCACATTCACCCCGTGACTGCGTAGGCTTTCTCCAGGAGCTGCAGTTTCCTCTCGTGTCCCAGAGACGCGAGAGTTTGTAGGTTAAATGACTTCTGTAAACGGCTACTCGTGCGTAAGGAGTGGATGAGAGAATGGGAATGTAGAACTAATGTGGACGGATGATCGATGGTCAGCGTGGACATGGTGGGCGGAAGAGCCTGTTTCCATGCCGTATCTCCGAACTAAATATAATGAACCACCATTCAATAGAAGCAAAGCTGAAAGCTACGGGCACAAGCATCAGTGGCATTTCTGTGTGGTTCTTTCATGGATGTGGCAAATGAATATCACAGCCCAGTTACTATTGACCATGAAAAGCGAGCAAATGTGAGAAATATTTATACTGCAAATCAGTAGTGGAGAACTACCTTCAAAGGCAGCGACTAGACTAAAACAGTAGTCAGTGTTCTCCCAAAGGGGAAGGAGGGAAGCACAATAAAAAGCCCTCTCCCTCTCCCTCCCTCCGGGGTATCCTGGACTACAAAGGGACCACCTGGATAGGGCTTAATCAGCTTCTATCAGGTCCTTGATCTGTAAGAAAGCAGCGATCATTAAGGTAAGTTCTGCACTCTAAGCAAATACTGCCACTTGGTTTATTAAAGGAACATTTTGTCTCTTTGTACCACACAACAAACAGCAGTTTAAACATTAAAGAGCCCTTTATATTTGATGCTAGGTCTTTGCACAGGGTCGTAAGAGCAGGGACCCTCCAAAGTTACACTGGTGTGACCTTACTTAACTCCCTGTGAAACAGAGGTGAAGTGTGTTCAGAGGCAGACAAGCTGAAGCTATAAGTTGCCCATTGCTCATCTACAAGATGCGTTAGGACACAATGGGGAAATTATAAGGTAGACAAAAGTGCTGGAGAAACTCAGCGGGTGCAGCAGCATCTATGGAGCAAAGGAAATAGGCAACGTTTCGGGCCAAAACCCTTCTTCAGAAATTACCCTTGGCATTCTTTGAGACATTTTGTCAGCTACCAAGCCCGGTGGAAAAATCCTCAAGCACAGATTTAAAGCAAGTTTAAGTGGCCTCTGTTTAACTAATGTCAGGTGGCAAGACCCAGCGGGAAATAAACAAACTACCGACCTAACAAAATGGAGACACAAGAGACTGAAGATGCTGGAATCCAAGGCAAAAGATTGCAACTGCTGGAGAAACTCAGCGAGCCAGGCTGTATCTGTGGAGTCAAATGGACATACGGCAATTTGTGCCGTACCCTTTTTCAGAGTGGGGTTGTCTGAAGAAGGGTCGCGACCCTAAATATTGTCCATCCATTTCCCTTCACAGATACTGCTTGACCTGCTGAGCATCTCCAGCAGTTTGTTTCTAGTTGTCCTTGTTTAGAGTTGTATTATTTTTTTTAATCTGCATGGCTACTTTAACTAATAGATTTTAAAAATTATTTTTATTTTTGAGGATTTAAACATGTATTTATATTTCTGAGGGTTCAATGATTATAGAATGCCGTGCTGGCTGGGGTTAGACTTTAGAGATACAGCATGGAAACGGGCCCTTCAGCCCACCACGTCCAGCGATCACCCCGAGACTAGCACTATCCCACACACTAGGGACAATTTACAGAAGCCAATTAACCTACAAACCTGTACATCTATGGAGTGTGGGAGGAAACCGGAGCACCCGGAGAAAACCGACACGCATGGTCACGGGGAGAACGTGCAAACTCCACACAGACAGCACCCTTAGTCAGGATCGACCCAGGTCTCTGTCACTGTAAAGGGCCTGTCCCACTTTCACGACCTCTGCCGAGTTTGCCCTTGACTCATACTCGCAGCATGGTCGTCAGGAGGTCGTAGGAGGTCGTAGGTAGGTCGTAGCAGGCGGTGATGCCAGTCGTAGGTACTCGTGGCATCAAGTAGGTCGGGGCGTTTTTCTAGCATGATGAAAAATGTCCACAAGTAAAAAAGGTTGTGAATTAGGTTGTGAAAGTGGGACAGGCCTTTAAGGCAGCAACTCTACTGCTGCGCCACCGTGCCGCTCCATTTAGTATTCGCATTTCTGGTAAAAGGGTTCAGTTTTAATACAATGATGCTGTGGCGACTATAAATAATCTAAAAAATCCAAGTCAAATTCTCCAGGGAAGTCGCAGGCATCCTCTGGCCTGACTGTTCAGCTCATACTTGAAGAGCAGCAACTTTAGTGATTCAGCAAGATTACACACATTCAGACTGCTCTCAGTATTATCGGCAATCTCGTAACCTCCCCCCGCTAACTAACTATAACTAATAATGCCAGGATTTTTATTAGCATTTCTAGTAAATGGTTTCAGTTCAGATAAAACTGTGCAGCGATGTTATATTACTCACAAAACATACCAAGTGAAGTGTTTCCACTTAACTCCATGCAATGTGAACGTCAGATATACAAAACAACCCGAAACTTTTCAACAAAAAAAAAAGTTGTTTCTACTTATCCGCCAAATTCACTGTTGGCTTAATGATGCTGCAGGCTGATCAAAATGGCGAGAATAAACGTGGCCGGGAGCAGGGAATCATTGCTAAATAAATCCCTACGAGTCAGGGATCCGTTTTTACTTGTGTAGAAAACAACTGCGGATTGTGGCTCAGTCTCGACCCGAAACGTCGCCTATTCCTTCTCTCCAGAGATGCTGGCTGTCCCGCTGAGTTACTCCAGCACTTTGTGTCTAACCGTTTCTACTTTATGCTCAATCTATAAAGCACGTCCCAAAGACAGGCACAAAAAGCTGGAGTAACTCAGCGGGACAGGCAGCATCTCTGGAGAGAAGGAATGGGTGACGTTTCGGGTCGTGACCATGCAGGTTTGTAGGTTAATCAGCCTTTGCCAATTGTCCCTAGTGTGTAGGGCATGGATGCAAAGTGGGATAATATAGAACTACAATGGATAGGTGATCGATGGTCGGCATGAACTCGATGGGCCAAAGGGCCCTTACCATGATGTACCGCTAAACTAAACTTAAGCTGTCAATTAAAGTCATATAGCGTGGAAACAGGCCCATTGGCCCAACCTGCCCACACCGACTAACATATCCCATCTGCACTAGTCCCACCTGCTTGCATTTGGCCCAAATCCCTCTAAACTGATCCATGCATCTGCCTAAATGTTTCATAAACATTGTGACAGTAGCTGCCTCAACTACCTTCCCCGGCAGCTCGTTTCAAATACCCACCATCCTTCTTTCAACCCACCCACACATTAAATCTATATATCCTCGGGTTCGCGATTCCCCAACTCTAGGAAGAGACTGTGTGTGTTTACCCTTTCATGATTTTATACACTTCCATAAGATCATCCTCCCGTCCTCCAAGGAATAGAGTCCTAACCTGCTCAACCGTTCCCTATAGCTCAGGGCCTCGAGTCGTTACGATAGCTTCTGCTACCTTTCACCGGTGTAATTTCCGGGTTCCGCGGAGTGTCCAACCGCACCCGGCCGTGAGTGAGAGAGAAGGAATGGTGCGGAAAGTGGAGAGGGAGGAAAGAAGAACTGCGTCCTTTGCAAGTGATTCAGCTTGAAAGGATGTGCTGGGCAAGCAGTGGCATCTAAAACACTGCGTAATGCCATCTGTGCCAGTGTGAAGCCGCTGGAAGTGAACAGGGCGGATATCCGAAAGTCTGAGACATCCCCAGACCTGGGCAGCTCCCATTTTGAAAGGGCATTTTCTCTTTGAACCACTCGCACAGAACTCACATAAACATGCCCGTGGCAAGGGCAGTTGCCCAATCATTAAGTTGTCACTGAGAATAAACAAACAGACAAAAGCCTGTGTAAGCTAACCTTTCAGCTGAGGCTCTGGACTTGTATGCATAATCCACAGGCTTTTTTCGACCCAGAATGGTCCCATGGTAGTTCATTCAGTTGAACTCATTTTCCTCTTCAGCAAACACAATGAAAGACAGAGGACAAAAGCAGTTGCAAAGAAACTCCTTGACATACTACAGAAAGGCCAGTGTTTGGCTTCAAAAATGATTCAGAAACTGGCCAGCCGGGTATGCAGCCTGGGAAAAGCAGACATTTTATCATTTGGCTGACATTTGCCTGTTCGAAATTAGAAAGACTGTCACATTGGTAAGGCGCGTCTTGCCAATTTGGCAAGGCCCAAGAGGAGAAGCGGTGGACATTACTTTAGCGATACAGCGTGAAAACAGGCCCTTCGGCCCACCGACTCCGCGCTGACCAGCGATCACCCCGTAATCTAGCACTATCCTACACCCTAGAATCAATTTACAATTACTCATACTTACTTTATTAGCCAAGTATGTTTTGCAACCTACAAGGAATTTGATTTGCCATACAGTCATATTAATAAAAAGCAACAGAACACACAAAATACATTTTAATATAAACATCCACCACAGTGACTCCTCCACATTCCTCACTGCGATGAAAGGCAAAAAAAAAGTTCAATCTCTCTACTTTCGTTGTCCTCCAGCGGTTGGGGGCCTCTAACCTTCCGTTGACGTGACGATCTTACTCCCGTAACCGATGGTGGGCCTCCTCGTCGGGGCGATCAAGCTCCTGAATCCGAGGGGGGGGGGGAGGGGGGAGGAGGGGAAATCTCAGCTCTCCCGCGCCGGGCGATCTACCCCGGGGCTAGTCAATGTTGTGCGGTTTTGGAGCTTCCCGACTCGGTCTCTCACGAGACTGCGAGCTCCTTGATGTTAAACTCTGCAGGCAAGGAATCAGCTCCGATGGTAAGTCCACGCCCCGCGGTGGTGCTCAAAGTCAGTCCCGAGCAAGGCCTCGAGCTCCACTATGTTAGGCTGCAGAGAGACCGGAGGTACGACCCGGAAAACAACCTCATCTCTGGTTCTCTTACTTCTTTTACTGGTTTCAATCATTGCCCTCCATTAATTTGCCCAACTTAGTTTAGTTTGGAGACACAGCATGGAAACAGGCCCTTCAGCCCACACTGACCAGCGACCATCCATACACGAGCACTATCCTGCACAAGAGGGGCAATTTACAGAAGCCAATTAACCTAGAAACCTGCACATCTTTGGAATGTGGGAGGAAACCGGAGCACCCGGAGAAAGCCCACGTGATCACAGGGAGAATGCACAAACTCTGTATAGGCAGCACCCCTAGTCAGGATCGAACTTGGGTCTCTGGTGCTGTAAGGCAGAAACTCATGCGCTGCGCCATTGTGTCGGTTTAAAAAAAATATTTTTATATAATTGCACCCTACAAACTTGGAGATGCAAATTAATGTCTTGGTATTATTTTTTCATCATTTTATTGAGCCACATCAACAGAGGATTTAAATAAAGGATTTTTTAACATGGAGCAAATATATAATAAATATATATTGAAATTAAATGTAGATTGCAGAACAAGCATTAATGTGCAGTGGCAAAGCACAGTCTTCCCAATGAATAGATTTCAATTTTGCAGAACAGATGTTAGATTTTACGTTAGAATTTGGGGAGCAGTGGTAGAGCTACTGCCTTGGAGCGCTTGAGACCCAGATTCGATCCTGACTACAGGTGCTATCTGGACGATAGTTGTACTTTCTCCCTGAGAATGCATGGGCTCTCTCCAGGTGCTCCAGGTTCCTCCCACATGTACGTTAATTGGCTTCAGTATAATTGTAAATTGTCCCTATTGCGTGGGATAGTGCTAGTGTATGGGGTGATCGCTGGTCGGGGCAGACTCGGTGGGCCGAAGGGCCTGTTTCCAATAGACAATAGGTGCAGGAGTAGGCCATTCGGCCCTTCAAGCCAGCACCGCCGTTCATCGCAATCATGGCTGATCACCCACAATCAGTACCCCGTTCCTGCCTTCTCCCCATTTCCCCAGACTCTGCTATCTTTAAGAGCTCTATCTAACTCTCCCTTGAAAGCATTCAATTGGCCTCCATTGCCTTCTGAGGCAGAGAATTCCACAGATTCACAGCTCTCTTGGTGAAATGCATCCGGGTGAAATGAGACGCGCTGCATCTCTAAAGTCTAACGCAGCGTTCATTACTTTGTGATAGGAACTCAGGCGAAAGAACGGTTCGACATTTGTGAGAAGTCTAGCGTACAGTTGGTGAACCAAGCACTTGGCTACACGTCAAACTGTGAATATTGACAGGTCCCGGTGCTCACATTTATGAGCTGTCCATCTGCGGGGGAACAGAACTATAGCAGACATGTTCAAGCTGTCAAACAGACCAAACCGGAACATAACAGACAAAAGAGAAACATAATTCTATGGCCGCTTCCCTGTGTCTTGGGAGCACATTTACCATGATGCCTGACTGTAATCGGGATATCCAGTCCTGAGACACGCCGCTGAGAGCACTAGGATTTCTTCCCAGGGAAAGAAGGGTTTCATTCTGAGAAGAGTCGGCCGCAGGGGTCAAAGTTCATCAGGTATGTTAATCTTTCAAGGCTAAATATTGAAAGGAGCTGATGAGGGTGCAACACACTTTTTCAGTGTGCCCGGCATGCACATTACTGGATTGCTTTTAATGAATGGAACAGAGGCACTGATCTCTCTGAGGACAGCCATCAAATAAGCCTTCACAGATCAAAGGTGAGGTACCATGCAGTTAAAGTACTTCCTTTATTGCTATTCTTTCAATGGCCATTGAATATACGGATCTCTGCCGGACAACACGCTGAGGTATTTAAAGAGTAGTTCAAATGCTTTGAGTTAGGAAACTAAGCCACATCCGAGTGAGACTGAACTAGTCCCACGACAACAAATAGAGTCATAGAGTGATACAGGGCCCCATAGCAGAAGCGTCCACATCGCGGGGCTGGAAACTGTAAGTATCCCAAGCTAATTCTGCTACCACCATCAAGTATTGCGACAAGTGATGGCTTCCACTGATTGTCGCCGGAAGCTTGCGTCCTTTTCAGGACGGACGATGACAGCGAGGTCAACATTTGTAACAAGATGGACACGAGAAGAAGAAAAAGAGTGATACAGTGTGGAAACAGGCCCTTCGGCCCAACTTGCCCATACCGGCCAACAATGTCCCAGCTATACTCATCCCACCTGCCTACCCTTGGTCCATATCCCTCCAAACCTGTCCCTGTCAATGTACCTGTCTAACTGTTTCTTAAACGTCGGGATAGTCCCAGCCTCAACGACCTCATCTGGCAGCTTGTCCTATACACCCACCGCCCTTTGTGTGGAATGTTGGACATATAGATCAGATGCAGGTCTGAAGAAGGGTCTCGACCCAAAACGTCACCCATTCCCCTTCTCTCCAGGGATGCTGCCTGTCCTGCTGAGTTACTCCAGCATTTTGTGTCTATCTTCAACCTACATGCATCAACTTGTGCATGAATAAAGACTGAATGCTCTGGTTTCCTCCCACACTCCAAAGATGTACGGGTTTGTAGGTTAATTGGCTTCTGTAAATGGTAAATTGTTCCCAGTGTGTAGTACAGTGCTGGTGTGCAGGGATTGCTGGTCGGCACGGACTCGGTGGGCCGAAGGGCCTGTTTCTGCACTGTATCTTTAGACAAAACTAAAAATTCTAACAATGTTAAACTTCCTTCATTGCATTGGGTAGAGCCAGATTAGGACTGTGCCTTCATAACATTCGAATGGAACCTGATCCCACAATCTCCTGAGGCATGAGTGAAATCAACATTAACCACATCATTCAAACAAGTTAACTGTGTAACAATGAGCCAGATATAAAACAAAAATCCCATTACTGGGAATGTTCTACTACTGCACACTCATTTATCTCTCAATCATTTTAAAACATTACTAGAGGGGGAAGCCATCAATAATTATTAACATGCTTTTAGGATTCCCGATTTAAATTGGAACACACAATGCAATTTGTCTGAAGAAAAGTGTGGAAATCTTTGTGGTTAAGAAAGAACTGCAGATGCTGGAAAAATCGAAGACGGACAAAAATGCTGGAGAAGCTCAGCGGGTGAGGCAGCATCTATGGAACGAAGGAATAGGTGACGTTTTGGGTCGAGACCCTTCTACAGATCTTTCACAAATCTTTGTGGTTAGTCAGCACGTCAAATTACTGCGGGAAAACTCAGGATACGGAAATCTGATAAACTAACGGGCAGAGATCCGATGACCTTCAGATCTTGCAAGATGCCCTCCAGAACAATCTAACATCCAGGACTCAACCCCATTACTTAACATCAAACACCTCGAGATTCCAGGTATCGCAAGGTCAACGGACTAGACAAAGAAAAACGCTCCAGGATAAACCTTTGCGGAACATGGAGTGAATAGATATCACAACTCTGCAATATGAATATTGATTTCTCTAATTTCAAGTAATCCTTACATCCCCTCTCTCTCCATCTCTCCCCCACCCTAGTTGTCCTGCTATTTTTATTGTTCGTACCCTGTGAATTTATTGACATCTTCCTAAAGCTGGATGACCAGAGCTGTACACAATACCCAAATAGAGTCTCAAATACAACTTGTTCAGTTGCAACATGACGTACCAATACAATACAATACAACACAATCAGTTTTATTCATCACATTCGTCACAAGTGAAATGAATTTGCCAGCAGCGGTAAAATGATAAAGTACACACAAAAACACACTAAAAATGTAACACAAACATCTACCACAGCATTCATCACTGTGGTGGAAGGCACAACATTTGGCCAGTCCATCTCCTGTACCCAATGCCCAGAACAATGGAGGCAAGCACCACCCTGTCTACCCGAGTCGCCCATTTCTGGGAACAATGTACAATGTACCTGGACTTTCAAAAAGCCCTTGACAAGGTCTGAAGAATGGAGTAACCCGCTGAGTTACTCCAGCGTTTTGTGTCTATCATGTTCTAAATATTCTTCTTGATGAACGCAAATCATGTTGATTTGTGCATGGAAGTACATAGGATCTAATGGCAACATTTAAAGACAGGCAGGGATTTCTTGCAGGTGATTAGCCAGGATTCACCCCTCAATCAGCTTTATCGCAAAAAACGTGATTATCCATCACAATGACTTGGGGAAACAGTGGTTCAATGGTATTTTATTGTCACGTGTACCCAGGTACAGTGAAATTCTTTTTTGCATACAGTTCAGTGACAATCCTCCTGTACATTCGGCACAATCATACTAAGTATAAGAGTGTAAGATAGTGGACCACACTCTGTAGACATGAGTCGCCACTTTTTTTTTTGCACCACTTGTACCCTTCAAGTCCGAAGTTTTTTTTAACAAGATGACAAGAGTCTTAACTTGGCCATAAGGCCCATTGAACTGGTGGTGGCACTGAGTTGGAGTTGCATGGGTCATCTTGGCCATGCAATATATTTATGTCCTCCATCATTGTGCCCTCCACCAGCGTGGGAAATAGCTGCTTAAAAAATAGCAAGTACTACCACAACCTTTAAGAAACATTTGGACAGGTACATGGATAGATTGGATTTGGATGGATATGGGCCAAACGTGTGCAGGTGGGACTAGTGTAGATGGCACATGTTGATCAGTATGGGCAAGTTTGGCCGAAGGGGCTGTTTCAACGCTGCATGACTCTTAAAAAAAATATGGACAAAATCTTCACTAATTACTTGGCAATGAAATGCTTGGGAATATTGAGGAACTGATAAGAGTTCTTTGAACACAGATTAATGTAATCCATTCCTTTCGCTTATCCTCTCACACAGCAATCCAGATTAGCAGATCAAGGCTTATCATCTAGAACGTTAGTGAGAGGCAGGAATAGGAAAACATATATTGACCGATGTTATGGGTTACAAGTTAATCGACGACCTCTGGGGTTACAAAAGTGACCTCAAATGTCCAATATTGCCCGAGGGTGATTAGTGCACAATTGAGGTCACCACAGTGAACTTCGGGTCACGGGATTTGCACCATATTCCCAAACTGGAGTCAATATTTATATAAGTCACAAAGATATTTAAGGTTCAAAGGAATAATGATTTCCTGCAGCATACTTCAACAGGAGTAGACATCGATTAGCCAAAACGATAACGAGAGATTTTATAGGTACTTGATTGCTTGTTTTTTTATAAATACTTCAGTACTTGAATCCAAAAATATCAAAATACAATAACATATATAATGAGGAAAGTCACAATCTTTAATCGTACACGCTGAAGGATTTCATTCTGGTTTCTTCCCACTCTTTGACAATTTATGTATTTTCATTCATAATTATGATTTATGTATTTTCATTCAATTTCTGTTGCAAGATTCATGGATCATTGGTGGATGAGTGAACGGAAAGGAGCACGTTTCATATGGCAGAACCGGCAACTAGAATTACAAGCATATGTCAAAATGAATAATTTGTCAGGCAGGTTTGCCAAGCAGCTGCTGTTTCGTGCTGCTCGCAAGAGCAAATTTCAACGAACATTTCCTTGCAGGCAGTAGAATTGTTAGAAATGAGATAAGGCAAAGGCTTATCCAATAATAGCCAAGTCCAACAGGAGCTTTTTAGATTCAGTGACTATCCCACACAGAATTAACTGCTCATCCAGGTCTGGCACATAATCATTAGACTAATTGTACAGACGGAAAGAATAACTAGTCCTGTTCCACTGTGTGTGTGCGTGTGTGCTTCCAGGCAGAGCAAGATCAGGGGCAGAAATAGAGAATAATGAATTCACCAATACTAGGTCATCTCTAACTAACTAATTCCACCCCCACCCACTGCCAACCTCCTTCCTAATCTGCTTATCAAAAGGGCCACAGAGAGGCGCAATGGTACAGTCGCTGCCTTATGGGCCTGTCCCACTTTGGCCGTCAGTTACGCGATAGGCCGGTGGCCCGCGAAGATTTCGTGCAGGGCGAAGTCCACACTCCTCCACATCACTCTATGTGCCCGTTTTCGCGCTGCCCACACACTAGCACATGGCGTGCGAATGACGGCCAAGTGGGACAGGCCCTTTACAGTGACAGAGATCTTGACTACAGGTGCTATCTGTATAGAGTTTGTTCGTTCTCTTTACGAACGCGTGGGTTTTCTCTGGGCGCTCCGGTTTCCTCCCACATACTAGAGATGTGCAGGTTTGTAGGTTAATTGGCTTCTGTAAATTGTCCCTATTGTGTTGGATAGAACTAGTGTATGGGTGTTTGTTGGTCGATGCAGATTCGGTGGACATGTTTTCATAAGCTCATTGGTTTTAGGAGTAGAATTAGACCATTCGGCCCACCAAGTCTACTCCGCCATTCAATCATGGCTGATCTGTTTCCCTCTCAACCCTATTCTCCTGCCTTCTCCCCACAACCCCTGACAACCTTACTAATCACATGGTATCTCTAAACTAACCTCCCCTCACTTCACATTCAGTCTGAAAAAAAGGTCCCGACCCGATAGATCACCTATTCAAGTTCCCCAGGGATGCTGCCTGACCTGCTGTTACTCCAGAACTGTGAGTCCTTTTGAGCAGAAGTCTTTGTTGTGTTGGTTGCCGACACCCGAGAGCAGATCAGGAGTTGTGAAGCTGCAAGTCTTGACCCAAATGTCTTATTTCCAACCCCTCCCCCCATAGATGCTGCCCGACCCGCTGAGCTCCTCAGCAGTTTGTTTTCCCCCTACAGATAAATGATGTCCATACACCGTGCCAATGTAACCTTTCACTGAACATGAGGCAACATCTTCAGGGAATAAAAGGGAGCAGAAATCAGACAAAGATCAAAAACATGAAGACATTGTCTCAAGCGAACGACACAGGGAACTACAAATGCTGCTTTACAAAAAAGGGAATCCATTTTATTGAGGGAATACAAGTCATTATTTTCTCTCCGTTTAGTTTAACTCTGCTAGAACTACTCGCTGCATCCTTCAATAACTCCTCTGCTTACAAAGACGCCATTTGCCTTTTGAAGATAGACACAAATTGCTGGAGTAACTCCAGTAGGACAGGCAGCATCTCTGGAGAGAAAGAATGGATGATGTGTCGGGTCGAAACCCTTCTTCAGAATGATGTCAGGGGAGTGGGCAGTACAGAGATAAAATGTAGTAGGAGACAGCAAGAACGGTCGGATAACTGGGATGGGGAGGGGATGGAGAGAGAGGGAAAGCAAGGGCGACGAAGCCAAGGTTGTGTTGTGAATAGGGTTTGCACTGTTGTTCATTCACCATTTGTTTCAGTGCATCTCATGGCCTTTGGTCAACTGAGTAAAGAGTTACTTCAAGATGCAAAGCTCCAAGCTACTGAACAGCAGTGATTCCTGCCCTTGTATATGCTTCAGAGACATGGCCATTTGCACACTGTGAATGGCTCGATAGTAATCATGTATGGTCTTTCCGTTGGCTGGTTAGCACACACAAGCCTTTCACTGTGTCTAAGGAAAGCCACCACCACCTTGCAAAATCCTCCAAATTCAGGGGAACCATAAGTGAACCAACATTAGTGACCTCTGGCAGACTAATATGTTCAGCATGGAGGTCCACATGGGCAGACTACTTTGCTAACATGCTTGACACCACTCTTTTGCAAGCTCTGTCACAGGAATAGATTACCAAGTGGACACAGAAGATTCGAGCATCTGCTCAAAGCCGCCTGGGGTAAACAAAAAGCATCATTTCTGCCGATTCTTTACTTTAGACTTTGGAGATGCGGCGCGGAAACAGGCCATTCGGCCCAGAGTCCATGCTGGCCAGTGATCACCCTGTACACTCGCACTATCCTACACACTAGGGACAATTTACCAAACCAAATAATTTACCAAACCTGTATATCTTTGGAGTGCGAGAAGTAACCGAAACACCAGGAGAAAACCCACGCCGCCACAGAGAGAACGTACAAACCCCGTACAGACAGATTCCTGGAATCGCCAATTCAAATAAAGGAAGGTGTATTCGGGATGGTGTAACAACCCTCAGGTCCAAAAATGGAAACGCACAGAAGGCCTGGGTAAGGAACGGATAGAGCGAGCCACCTCTCAAACTACCCACCAAATAGCAAACCAACCCATCAGACACCTACTGCCCCATTGATGGAAGGGAATCTGCTTCCCACATTGGCACATCGTCACATCTGAATGCACTAAACCTGAGTGAAAGCAAGTCGTTCTTCACTCTAGCAGATGGACTCAGAAGATGACTTAAGCTCCACATTCTGCAGCCATCTTGATACAACAGTCGCACTTGCAGGCACACTCCGTTTATCATCTGCTTTACAAACGTACATTTGTTTACAGGTACAAAATGACGGTGAAAATGCTACTCTACGGAGACATCCATCTGAAATAAGAAATGCACAAACAAGTATCAAACCCAAATGCTGCTACTTTCATCTAAGGACCACTCAAGCCCCTGCGGCGGCCGGCTGTTCCAGATAGCGGCCAAGATGCCCGTGGACATTGGGCATGGACGTAAGCCCGAAAGAGGGGCAGGCATTCAACCAACTCTGTATATCGTATGTGCTGAAATTAGAAATTAGCACCTCAAAGACACACAGATAACATTTAACAAGAGCTGCAGTAATATCACACAATTCAATTAAGAACGGAGAAAGATTGAAAGATTTACCACTTCATATTCAGAAGGCTGTGACGTCCATCCTACAACTAAAATAACCTTGCTTCTCACTGTTGTGAATTCTCCCTATACGTAATTGTGGATTCAATCTCCATTCATGCAACTGGAGGCTCTGGTTGATTAGCAGAATTCAATCTAGGAGCAGTATTTCAAACAGGAAACCTTGTGGAAAATACATTACAATTTTGAACAACTTAATGAGACTCAGGGGACAAGGCTGAATAGAATAAGAGTGGAGGGTCAATGAGGCTTCAGTTAATGTTGTTCTCTGAACACGGTAAGAATAAACAGCGTAAAATACCACTAATTCTGGAAATCTAGTGAGAAACAAATGTTATACAGTCGGACCCGAGATATTTTTCTTTAATCTGAACCAGCACTGCTCAATTAAAACAAAAGAAGATACATTCATATTCCACTTGCACAAGAATAGCTTCACTGCTCGACGGGTTGAATAGGAATCCCCTGTTCGAGGATTTTGTGGAGCCAATAGTTTGCTTTGTGACGCAAGATGGTCTCATGACTCTGGAGGCAGAGGCCGCAGACAAATTATAAATATTCTCCCATGTGCAAAAAAGGTGGAGTTTGATATTTAAAAATAGCCTCATAGAAGTGAGAAGGACATGCATTTATAGAGACTTCCTGGCCTCGCTTTATTCAGCATCTTTCCAATTGTGGAAATCCCAGAGAACACGGGGTGTGGTGGAGACGCCCCTCAAAATAAGGGAAGGGATCCCATGCCAGTGGCAAGGGTGGGGGACAGATTTGTGAAATTTGAGCAATGTATTGAACAATTTGTATAGCCTCCGAAAATGTCGGATGAATTTTTCGCACAGTTCATGTATTGTATGTATTTATTACCTGAATAAAGTCTATTTTGATATTAAAAAAATAAAAAAAGAGAAAGAAAGCACTGAAGTATCACCATTGCAGTGACCAAGACAAAGGCAGCAGCCAATTAACATACAGAATGATATAGGTTTTACTGGTGAAGGCACGGAGTGCTGGAGTAGCTCAGCGGAACAGGCAGCATCTCAGGAGAATATGAATAGTTCCTCGTTTCTACATTTTACTGGCTTTCAGCAGAAATTTTAAACAAGGACAATTCCCATGCTCTTCCCAACAATTTACTGTCGATTTGTACATCCACCTCAGCAAGCAAACAGAATCTTGGTTTACATTTTATTCGTAAGGCAGCATCTCTGAAACGGCATCACTCCCCTGGGTAATGCGCTCGTGTCAGCACTAACCACGTTCCTACGTTTTTAAACACATGCAAGAATTCGACTAAAGATAGGCTCAAAATGCTGGAGTAATTCAGCGGGTCAAGAGGAAAGGAAGAGGTGACATTTTGGGTCGGAACCCTTTTTCCGACTGAAAAAAGGGTTCTGACCTGAAACATCACCTATTCCTTTTCTCCAGTGATGCTGCCTGACCCACTGAGTTACGCCAACATTTTGTGCTTATTTTCGGTATAAACCAGCATCTCTAGTTCCTTCCTACACAAGAATTTGACTAATTAGCCAATAAGCAGAGCAGGTCGTTTAAATAGCAGCAAATGGCTACACGGGGACACAGAAAGGTTACAAGCATTACCAAAGCGCTGGCAATCCAAAAACAACATGGGAAAATATTACGTAGTCTATTTTAGAAGGAAGAACAAAACATTATCTGACACTGCAGGGCTATTAGCTGCAGAGCGGATCGTTGCATGGTTAGAAAAATGAAGGTGTGGAGGAAAAACATGTTAAAGTAATGTTATGGTTTATTGCGAGAGGGAATTAATATTTAAGCATGAAAGTTCTGCTTCAGGTTTATTAAAAGAATGTTAATGTAAATAAGCAGTTCAGAGAATGTTTACTAGACTGATATAGCACATGGAACGAGCAGGTTAACTAATGAAGAAAAGTCTGACTTCTATATCTTGGAGCGCGGAAAAAAGAGAAGCGATTTGATTGAAACGCAAGATCATGGGCAGTCTTGGCAGGGTGGATGTGGAGAGTATGTTTCCTTTTGTGGGAGAATCTAGAATTGCTGCTTAAAAATAAGCTTTGTCCACTTCACAGAAATCCTCTTTCTTGGGAAATAGCGGGTGTTTGAAACTATTGTTCTCAAATATCCTTGAATGTTTTCAAGGGAAAGATGAACAGATTCTTGATAAACAAAGGAGTAAAAGATTAGTGCAGGAGGTTGGGTTGCAGGCCAGGAAGTTACAATCACATTAAGCTTATTTTATTGAATGGCGGGATAGGTTCAAGGGACCGAATGGCCTTTCCTCTGCTCATTATTAGCAAGGTCATACACTTATATCAATTACAATTAAGAAAAGACAGATGGGCAGGAATGAAAAATATGCGATCTTTCTCGGATAATGCAATGATACTTTTAGATTTCATAAAGTCATACAGTCATAAGGGATTGGAGTAAAATTAGGCCATTTGGCCCATCAAGTCTACTCTGTCATTCAATCATGGCTGATCTATCTCTCCCTCCTAACCCCGTTCTCCTGCCATCTCCCCACAACCTTTGACACCTGCACTAATCAAAAATCTATCTATCTCTGCTGTAAAAATATCTACTGACTCGGCCTCCACAGCCTTCTGTGGCAAAGATTTCCACAGATTCACCACCCTCTGACTAAAGATATATCTCATCTCCTTCCTAAAAGAACGTCCTTTAATTCTGAGGCTATGACCTCTAGTCTTAGACTCTCCCACTAGTGGAAACATTCCGTCCACATCCACTCTATCCACGTCTTTCATGTCAATGGTTAACAGGATTTGTGCAATGAATTCCAAGCACTGATTTGTAGCCAAAGTTCATTTATTCAACAGTTCCAAGTAAAGCCCCCTGAAATACTGGTAACAGCTAAATAATGTTTCCCTTCTGATCAGCTTTCTGGTACGTTGCACCGAAACAAGACAAATTACCCACTGGACCAAAGGATCAGAAGTTCTTTTAAACTGACCCGAGGCTTTGAATTTAACATTCTAAATGGATTACTTTGGTCGGCATTCAAGGAATGTTAGCAATGCGTGCAGTAATTATACAAGGCTGCTTCAGGAGCAGACACCAGACACATTAAAAAGGTAAACTGCAGAGATGTCCCTCAGCTTCTCTTCCATCAGAACAATCAGCCCCTAGCTTCAACTGTGGCACAACATCCTGGATTCGGGACCCCCACAGTTAAGAGGCCGGACATTGTACAAAAGGAGCGCTGACCTTAAAGCTGCCTTTCACTCCTCGTAACAAACATGTCAATTTGCTGACATGAGCACAAAACATTTCTCAAAAATATATAGTACTTCAGGAGCAAATTAGACAGGAAAAGGTGGTGAAATGCTCTGCTCTGGACGTGTTTAGTTTGGTTTATTGTCACGTGTACCGAGATCCAGTAAAAAGCGCTTAGTTACGTGCTAACCAGTCAGCGGAAAGATTATACATGATAACAATCGTGCTTTCACAGTGTGCAGATACCTGATAAACGTAATGACGTTTAGTGCAAGATAAAGTCCAGTAAAGTCCGAGGATCTCCAATGAGGTAGACAGTAGGTCAGGACCGATCTCTCGTTGTTGTCAGGGAACTGATGGTTCAGTTCCCTGATAACAACTGGGAAGAAACTGTCCCTGAATCTATAGGTGTGCATTATCACACTTCTGAACCTTTTGCCTGATGGGAGAGGAGGCAAGAGGGAGTGACTGGGGTGAGACTCGTCCTTGATTATGCTGGTGGCCTTGCCGAGGCAGCGTGAAGTATAGATGGAGTCAATGGAAGGGAGGATGGGTTGTGTGATGGTCTGGGCTGCATCCACAACCCTCTACAATTTCCCACAGAAAATACTACAGTAAGAGGTGAGGTAGAAGGGGAAAGACCACATTGAAGGCTTTGACCATCTTAAAGTTTTTGAATTCGACATACCAGGGTGCCCTTTGACAAATTAATACCATTCTTTTTTCCTGTCATCTATCCATTCCCAGATAATTTAGATATTATTTTGAGCCAGTTGGCAGGAAAGGCCTATCCCATACAGTATCAGGTAGTTTAAGGACTTTTTGATGTTCTGATGTTAAAGGATTTGCTCAGGTAATACTCTGGCTCATTTCACACAGAATCAACTTAATGCTTGGCTATCGGATGTCAATGACTGGTCTCTCAGGCACCAGCGTTTTAGTTCTATCAGGGGCAGGTTTACTTATTTTAGAGTTATAAGCAAGTCTTTTAAATTTCCATAGTAGTCGCACAGTGCCTAACGGCAGATCAGTGAATCAAAGCAGGTCTCATTGATTCAAAGCACCTCGATAAATGTATTTCTGCATGCACTGTAGTTTGCAGATTGCTTCCAACCACACATATATGATACAATAGAACTTTATTTATTCCCAGGAGGGAAATTGATCATAAAAATAAAGAAATACACAAAACACATCAAACATGAAATTAAAGTAATGAGCGGAAAAGATTGTGGATGTGCAAAAATTGTGTGGGGGGGGGGGGGGAGTCAGTCTCAGTCTACCCCACGACAGAAGGGGGAGGAGTTGTACAGTTTGATAGCCACAAGGAAGAAGGATCTCCTGTGGCGTTCTGTCCTGCATCTTGGTGGAATCAGTCTGTTGCTGAAGGTACTCCTCAGGTTGACCATTGTGTCATGGAGGGGGTGAGCTGTATTGTCCAGGATGCTCTGCAGTTTGAGGAGCATCCTCTCCTCCAAGACCAGCTCCCATGAATCCAACTCCGCCCCCTGGACAAACCCACCCTTCCTGATGAGTTTGTTGATCCTATTGGCGTCCGCAGCCTTCGCCCTGCTGCCCCAGCACATGGCAGCAAAGAAGATGGCACTGGCTGCCACTGACTGGTAGAACATCTGCAGTGAAGGAGCGGAGTCTTCTCAAATATGGCGTGCCATGTAGTAAATTGTTCACTGGATTTATACATGTACACTGCAAGTACTTATAGATGTACGGGCCATGCAAGGGCCAGGAAGCGAGCGGGTAAGATCATCTCTGATCCCTCTCACCCTGGCCACAAACTCTTTGAATCATTTCCCTCTGGAAGGCGACTCCGGACTGTCAAAGACATAAAAACAGCTTTTTTCCACGAGTAGTAGCTCTACTCAATAACCAAAAATCTGTAGCCTCCTTTTGCTCTGGTATTTTATTTAATTCACACGTTTAATCAATAATGTTTTATTATTAATGTTTAATGCTTTATGTGTCATTCCTAACTGTCACTGCATGTCATGTTGTCACTTGCGGGCGGAGCACCAAGGCAAATTCCTTGTATGTGAATACTTGGCCAATAAACGTATTCCTTCATTCATTCATTTCTGAGCTGTGTCCTTCATGAAGAGATTGCGAAGAATGCACTTGTATTCTCAGGAGTGTAAAAACAAAAGGAAATCGCTCTAACAGATCTCTGAGAAGAGTTTCACGGAACAGCAAATGAAAAACCGTTTCTGCAGCTTAGCACCAGAGACCAGTGTCTGTGGACAAGGGTATGGCTGAGATAAAGAGAAATTCCTTCACTCAGCGATTCTCCTCTCAGTTGTAACAGCTCTATCATCAAGTGTACGTTTGAAAGGTTTAGAGGGATGTTGGCCAAATGCGGGCAAGTGGACCTAGTTAACATGGTATATTGTTGGCATGGATGAGTTGGGCTGAAGGGCCTGTTTCCATGCTGTACCCCTCTACGACGTTATGTGCATATTGTTGAAATCAGTAGGTCTTTTGACTCTAAGAGCATCGTGGCATCATCTTTCAGGGTCCTTTGCAAACAATACATACATTTTCTTAATGTTTTTTTGAATAACCGATTGTCTTGTACAATAAATGTGGTCAATGTGGACAAAGCTGATGGGGAACAATCCATCTATGGCATAGTCGTCGATTCTACATCACCGTTTTAACCTGTGTAACAGATATACCCACATATTCTTGTCCAATTGCACAATACTACAGTAGCAGCAGAGTTTGGCCTGTGCTAACGGATCATCAGTCTGACACCAGAGCCCAGGAGAGTAATCAGGAGCTGACATGCCGAGAAACTTGAACACACGGAAAAGATGACTTCAGAGCTGAGGTGGCCATCAAGATGGTGTGCAACAGCTATCTGTTTCGTCACATGGACAGTACTGACACCGACACCTCAAAACGGCAGCCAGCATCATGAGAGACCCACACCATCATGGCCACACTCCCATTTCACTCCTGCCATTGGGAAGGTGGTACAGGAGCATGAAAACTGTAACAACCAGGTTTAGGAGCAGCTTTCTCACTAATACCATCAGGTTATTAAACACTACAACCTCCAAAAAGTCTCTGAACTATAAATAGACTTGGCAACATTAATTTTGATTTTGCATTATTTGTCTATTTGTTTTTTCTATATATACACGGAGCATTTTTGGGTTGATAATTATGGGTTTTACAGTGCAAAGTGTTTACACACTCTGTTGAGCTGCTGCAAGGAAGAATTTCATTGTTCCATTTCAGGACATCTGACAGTAAAACACTGCTGACTCTTGAATTCCACACCAATCTTGATGGTCACCCATGAATATGCTCCAATGCAACTGGTAGACATTACAGAATGGGGCACTGTAATGTAATGTTACAGCGCTGGTTTGATGTTGTTCAGTTGTGATTTTATTACTATTTCAAAATTTATTTTTCCTTTTCCTTTTATATTGTTTGCGTGTGTTCATAATTAATCTGAATCCATGAAATCTGCTTATATTTCATTGCAGGCATCTGGATTAATATTGACGACTTGTTTAATGTGAATTCAGCTATTCGAGTTGCAAATAGTTCAACGTTAATGTGGTAAACAATTTAGTCTAGCCTACAGTAAAACTACATTTCCTTGCATGTGTGCGTGTATGTATGTGTCCATGTGCATAATTTTGTGATGTAATGTATGTGGGTATGTAATTTTACTTTAGAGCTACAGTGCGTAAATGGGCCCTTTGACCCACTGAGTCCACGCTGACCAATGATCCCAGCACATTAACACTATCATACACACACTAGGGACAATTTACATTTAAACCAAGGCCAAATCACCTACAAACCTGTACGCCTTTGGTGTGTGGGAGGAAAACGAAGATCTCAGAGAAAATCCATGCCGGTCACGGGGAGAACGTACAAACTCCGTACAGACAAGAACCCATAGTCAGGATCAAACTAGGGTCTCTGGTGCTGTAAGGCAGCAACTCTACCGCTGCACCACCGTCCTGCCATCAATAACTAATGAATACATTTACTTTGAAATACAAAACAATTTCCATTTCCTTTTCTTTTCCAATTAATACCCGATTAAAATCCAATCAAAATCCTGCTTTTGTTGTCTAAATATGGGCTTCTGAATGAAAATAAATGTAACTGGTTGGTTATTTGAAGCAGTTTTCTCTAGCATTCTCCTCCATCATATTCTATGACCTAACACAAAGGATTGTTTGAAGCTTATTCTTAGGCTGCTGCCGATGCTAGTTGCTAAAAGCCATGAATTTTTTTTTTTTAATTAAAAAAAATGCAACATACAAAAAATGTACTTTGATTCAATAGAATAAGTAGATAATGTAAACAAAACTGCGTCTGGCAAAAGCAGCTGGAGTCAGCACATGCAAGGCTTGAATTACTATTTACCCGATCTAAATGCCAAGAACATGTTACTGGATACACAACATGCCTATGGGTTACCTCTGCTGCGCAGTTCAACAGGCAATCTTGTGCTTTGAATAAGCCTTTACATTTGAAAGGAGAAAAATACTAGTCTTATTTACAAAGGAAATCAGTACAAACATATTCCATTCTGTGACTAACTGTTCTATTAGCATGGTATTCATAATACCATGGTTACATCAGAAAAGTGCCATATCCACAAATGTAAAACAGGCTTGAATTCCAGAAACAGAAATTAACTACTGTATAATGTTTCCATCTTCCCCGAGCTGAACTACTAATACATCACATTCAAACATCTTCACGTACAGTACATGCAATATCTCTCAGAAGGCCTGAAGATGAAACCCTGACAACTGTTCAACCCAGGCTGCAGAGCCCAAGCCAACCATCAGCAGAAGTTTAATCAGTACAAAACTTGGATTCTTCCTCCGAGTCAGCTAATGGGTGAACTCATTTGGTCATAGGTCTTAAATAAATGATCAGTAAAACACTGTGTTCGTGCAATCACCCCGCAGTCTCTCGTACCTGGCCAAGATTAAGGGTAACGTTGACTTCATTGTACTCCAGGCCACGGGAGAGAGGAGGACTCTGCCACCAACGTTCGGTTCCATCAATGGCATTGGTGGTTGGATGCGCTTTGTTGCTCCCTGCTTTGCAAATATCACAATATTGACCCTGGTGAAGAGTTAAAAAAAAAAAAACCATGAATTACATTGCAATACCAACAAAGCCACTAATCAAGTTATTTTTATATAAAGAACCATTCACAAGATCCGAGCATCACAACAAGGGTAGCAGACAACCAACAACCCTCATGCCTTGGATTGGGATGGCAACAACGGAAGGCTGGTGAGTCAACGACTGTGCAACGAGTCTGGACTGACTGTGTAAAGCAAAAAGACATTGAAACAAAGAACTACAGATGCTCGTTTATAACAAAGATAGACACAAAGTGCTAGTGTAACTCAGTGGGTCAGGTAGCATCTATAAGGGAAAGCGATGGGTGATGTTGTGGGTCGGGACCCTTATTCAGAGTGAAAGTGAGAGTGGGGGGGGGGGGGGGGTGGGGGGGAGAGGAGGGGTGAAGTGCTGGAGGTGAGAAAAGACCAGGGCCAATCGCAGATGATCACAGGCAGGGCAGTAACAGTGAGAGAGGGTTTTGCAGAATTCCTGTCAGAGAGAGGAAACCTTGAGTAGGCATACCTTGAAGAGATTTCACAGTGGAGCAGACAAAATGTAGAAAGAAAGAACTGCAGATGCTGGTTTATACCAAGGATAGACACAAAGTGCTGCAGTAATTCAGATGTTCCCTGGATTCAGATGTTCCCTGGATTCGGGAGTTGCGAGGCCCAGACTCGAGGCTCCACCGACCCACGAGGCTCCACTGACCTGCGAGGCTCCGCAGCCTTCCAGATGGCATCTGCCTCAGCGGCCTAAGGAACATCTACAAACCAAGGAGTGATGCACTGGGTGCGGTGGGATACCTTCCCTGCATAACTCCACAAGGTGGTGGGTGTATGGAACAAGCTGCCAGAGGAGGTATTTGAGGCTGGGTCTATCCCAACATTTAAGAAACAGTTAGACAGGTACATGGATATGACAGGTTTGGAGGGATATGGACCAAATGCAGGCATGTGGGACTAGTGTAGCTGGGACATGTTGGCTGCTGTGGACAAGTTGGGCCAAAGGGCCTGTTTCCACGCTGTATCACTCTATGACTCTACGACTAACTGAGCAGTGATTCTGTAAATGATTCAGTGCGTTCAACATCACAACCGGGCAGGTGTTAACCTCAATCTCTACATCAAAACCCCAAACAAGTGTATTTTATAAAAATCATTCAATGGATGTGGATATCCGTGACAAGGTCAGCATTTATTGGCAAACCGTAACACACCAGCATTGAGCTCTTGCTAGGCTATATTCAAGATTCAAGAGAGTTTATTGTCATGTGTCCCAGCACAACAGAATATAGTGGGCATGACTACAGAACAGATCAGTGTGTCCATATACCATTAAATAAATATATACACACACATGAATAAAGAAATAGATAAAAAAGTGCAAATACACAGATAATGGTCTATCAATGTTCATAGTTTTGTTTCATTTGAGTTTAATAGCCTGATGGCTGTGGGGAAGTAGCTATTTCTGAACCTGGACGTTGCAGTCTTCAGGCTCCTGCACCTTCTACCTGGAGGTGGCGGGGAGATGAGTGTGTGGCCAGGATGGTGTGGGTCCTTGATGATGCTGCCAGCCTTTTTGAGGCAGCGGCTGCGATAGATCTCCTCGACGGTAGGGAGGTCAGAGACAATGATGGACTGGGCAGTGTTTTCTACTTTTTGTAGTCTTTTCCGTAGTCAAAAGGTAGTTAAGAGTCTGCTCCAATCTCTGAACTACGAGTCACGTACAGGTCAAGCGAAATAAGAATCGTTCTCTAAGTAATCTTTGATGGGATTATAAAACAATCGGGTTGTATTTCGATCACCATTACTAATACCAGATTATTTAATTAAATAAATTTAAATTTCACAGTTAACTTGGTGGGAATTTGAACTGGCATTTCCAGAACATTATTTGATAGATTACCATTACTTTAACCATTCCGCTATCCTTTCCTTTATCCTTTATTGTCATCTTGCAACAGTTGTACAGTGCAAAATGAGAAGACGTTTCCCAGGGAATACTGGAGCATCGCACATAAAACTTAAACATTTCACACATAAAAAAATGAAAAATAAAAGTTATTAATGATGTGGATGTTCAAAGTCCAGACAAGAGAGCAGATCCACGTAATCAGAAACCAGAGTAATAGCAGGTTGGAAGTCTCTGCGCAAAGAGGTGCTTTCCTGCTTTGGCAGCGTAGACAGGGGGCTTTTCCGAAAGGCCACAGACATTGGGAAAGGGGACAAACGTTTCCCAAAACGTAGTCTTGAAGCCGCTGCGTTTTCAGATCCAACTCGCCTAATCATTCAGCACGTCAATTCACTGCCAACTGTGCAGCTTAACCTTACTGAAGCAAAAGACCCCAGATTGTTCACTAGTGAGACCATGAAGATTTCTTAATGGTGCTCAAGCTAGGGAGAGAAAAAAAATCTAGAATCCCGCTTCTAAAAAAAATTAACAGTGATTCCACCTGGAAAAAGTTTGCACTGTGCACAATTTTGGGTTAGGGTCAGCTCAGTGGGAGACTAACCTATTGACTTTAAAAGATACATTTTCCAGGAAGTGGCGACGCTGTGAAACGGCTGCGGCTCGCCTGCAGTCTGTCTGTTTTTACTTTTTTTGTGTTGTTTTTTTTGTCTAGTTCAGTTAAACTTTTGGTTATTAGGTGGTGTTATGTGTGTGGGGGGGTGTGGGTGAAACAGGGCTTTCTGTCTCTCCCTTCGGGGGAATGCGACTTTTTTGTTGTATCCCCCTTCTCTTCCCCAGCCTGAGCTGAGGCCTAATGGCGGAGCTGGCGGCCTCCAACCTGCGACCGACCTCGAGGCTCCGGAGGTAGAGCCAGCCAGGACTTACCAACGCGAGGCTGGCCGTCTTCGAGCTGCGGCGACGTTCGGCAGCGGCACGACTCGGCGCTCCGGTGAGGGCGGACGGCGCGGGGCTGAGACACTCCTGTGTGGGCGGCCCGGCTACCGGCTGGAAGGCGCTCCCGTGTGGGCGGCCTGGGTCCCGGCTGGAAGGCGCTCCCGTGTGGGCGGCCTGGTGCGGGGCTGAGATGCTCTCGTGTGGGCGGCCCGGTGCGGGGCGGAGACGGTGCTCAACCTGAATCCGAGGCCGGCCGCGGGCCAGTGGACGACATTGTCGGGAGCTCGCAGGTCACAAGTTGGTGCCTGTTTTTCCGGAGCTCCCGTGGCAACAGCTGCGTCTGCTGGACTGGAGGGCGGCAGCTTCGACCACCCCCGGGCCGCGGAGCTTGAACCGCGGGACTGACTTACCATCGCCCGGTGGGGTATCGCCTCAGCGCAGAAGGATAAGAGGAGGGAAGAGACAGTAACTCTAAGACTTTTGCCTCCATCACAGTGAGGACGTGCTTGGTGAACTCACTGTGGTGGATGTTAATTTGTGTTTATTGTGTGTTGTTATTATTACATGTATGGCTGCAGGCAACGACATTTCGTTCAGACCAAAAGGTCTGAATGACAAATAAAGAAAGGATTCAATTCAATTCAATTCAATTCAATTCCATGGATCTATCAAGGGCAGGACTTCCTCAGCAACCGGGCATTTTGGAGCATTACAGACATTCTGCCCACTGCACTGCACAGAAAGTGGTTGGAATATCATGGGGAACGCACCTGAAGTTTTCCATAATCCATTGTCAATTCAGAGCCAATATTCCCTGGAAATTCAATACTTACTGATCTTCCTCATGCCTGAACAATGGGCACTTAGCAGGAAAAAGCTCCAACAACTGCAGGTATTTTCTTTGTTTTTATAGTGGGGTGACTATAGTTTAGACGGCAGTGGCACATCTGGTAGTGCTGCTGGCTCACAGTGCCAGAAACCTGGGTTCAATCCTAACCGTGGGTGATGTCTGCGTGGAGTTTATACGTTCTCCCTGTGACCGCATGAGTTTCCTCCAAATGCTCTGGTTTCCTCCCACATCCCAAAGATGTGCGAGTTTGTAGGTTAATTGGCAGCTGTAAATTGCCTCTATTGCATCAGGAGTGGACGCAAAGGTGGGATAATACTGTAGTTTGAAAGTGTGATCGATGGTTGACATGGACACGATGGGCCGAAGGGCCTGCTTCCATGATGTATCTCTGAACTAAACACCGTGGCAACAGACACTTTTGTCCCTTTAACCTGCACTAACCATGATTTCCAGATTCCCCTGGTCGTCCAACGTTCAGTTCCCAATGAAAAATCATTCACTGAATATATCTCACATCAGAATCAGTCCAACATTGATTCAGCATCAGCTCTCCATCAAGGTTATGAATCATTGGAACTGAGGAAGTAATGTTTTAAATGGTGGCTTGGTTTAGTTTACAGATACAGCGCGAAAACAGGCCCTTTGGCCCACCGCAGGGCTGCCAACATTAGGTGAGAGTTGGGAGTGAGAAATTGCGAGAGACCAAGCCCGAGGGAGCATGGCGACAATACCATTGGTATTGTGCAATATGGAGCATACTGCAGCGAGTCTTTTAACTTACACTTGAATACAATATATATGCTTTAAATTGAATTGGAACGTTTTTGAAAGGGGGAGGCTGTGCGATCACTGATCACTGGGGTACCGGTGAGGGAGTGGAGCAACCGAGTGGGGAGAGGGTGTGGAAGAAGGGGGTCCCCCCTCCAAGGGTAGGAACTTTTTGAAATTTGATGTATTAAAATCATGTTTTAGTGCACTGTAGAAGTATGATTTCAATGTTTTTTGTATGAAGTATTTTTAAGAGGTAACTATTTAAGGGGCAACTTTATCAACACAAAGGGTGATGGGTGTATGGAACAAGCTGCCAGAGGAGGTAGTTGACGCAGGGACCATCCCAACAATTAAGAAAAAGTTAGACTGATACATGGATAGGACAGGTTTGGAGGTATGGACCAAAAGCAGGTAGCATAGCTGGGACATGTTGGCGGGTGTGGGCAAGTTGCGCCGAAGGGCCTGTTTTCACACTGTATCACTCTATGACTACATTATACCTCCACCATGCATGAATGCTTCAAAATCAAGTGATCGAGTTTTATTGCCATATACTCAAGCATAGAAACATAGAAAATAGGTGCAGGAATAGGCCATCGGCCCTTCGAGCCAGCATTGCCATTCAATATGATCATGGCTATTCATCTAAAATCAGTACCTCTTTCCTGTTTTTTCCCCATATCCCTTGATGTTGTTAGCCCCAAGAACTAAATCTAATTCTCTCTTGAAAACATCCAGTGAATTGGCCTGCACTGCCTTCTGTGGCAGAGAATTCCACAGATTCACAACTCTCTGCGTGAAGAAAGTTTGTCCTCATCTCAGTCCTAACTGCCCCCCTTTATTCTTAAACTGTGACCCATGGTTCTGAACGCCCCCAACATCGGGAACATTTTTCCTGCAGTTACAGTAAGTGAAAATCTAGCAGGCAAGCAGGATGCTTTCACCAACCACCCCCATTTGAAGTCCACCATCTTCCACCGTTTCTACCTAGTGCTTGGTACTTACTTCCAGCAGCCACTGGTTGTCCTCCAGGATGCACTCTCTCTCCTCTCAACCCCCCTCTCTCTCTCCCCCTCTCTCCCCCATTCATCTCTCTTTACCCTCTCTCTCTCTCTCCTCTCTCCCTCTGTTTCTCTTCTCACCCCTCTCTCCCGTCTCCCCCTCTCACTCTCCCCTTCCCTCTCTCTTCTCTCTCCCCCCTCTCTCTCTCTCCCCTCTCTCTCTCTTCCCCCTCTCTCCGTCCCACCTCACTCTCCCCCCTCTCTCTCGTCCCCTCTCTCCCCATCCCCTCTTTCCCCTAACTCTCTCTCCCCTCTCTTCCCCCCTACTCTTTCTTCCCTCTCCCCTTTTCTCCCCCCCCTCTCTCCTCTCTCGTCTCCCCCTCTCTCTCTTTCTCCCTCCCTATCTCCCCCTCTCCACAAACTCTCCCCTCTCTCTGTGTCTCTCCTCTCACCTCTCTCTTCCCCCCTCTCTTTCCTCATCTCTCCCTCCCACCTCATTCTCCCCCATATCTCCCTCCCACCTCACTCCCCCTTGCTCTCTCCCCTCTCTTTCTCCTGTCTCTATCTCCTCTTTCTCTTTGCCCCCCCATCTCTCTCTCTTTCCCCCTCTATCCCTCTTTCCCCCTCTCTCTTTTACCACCCCTCTCTCTCCCATTCTCTCCAACCCTCTCCACCCACTCTCTCTCTTCCCTCTCACCCCTCTCTCTCTTCCCCCCTCTCCCACCTCACTCTCCCCCACTCTCTCCCCTACCTCTCCCCCTCTTCTCTCTCTCCATTCCCCCCCCTCCCGTCTCTCCCCTCTCTCTCCTCTCACCCCCCTCTCTCTCTCCCCCCTGTCTCCCTGTCTCCTTCCCCTCTCTCTCCGCAAACTCACCAGTCCCGGCTCCCCGCATCTGTATCCGCCCGCTGCTTCCATCCCTCCCTCAGCCCCGGCTCTCCAACGCCCGCGGACCATGCAGTTTATCCGAGTTTTGAAATTTTTGTTGATCACAGAATTTCTCACCACAGAGCGTGAGAAATTTCTGATCAGCGTGAGGGAGTGAGAGTTTGCTTGAGGGCGTGATTCTCACGCTCAAAGCGTGAGAGTTGGCAGCCCTGCCACCGAGTCCGCGCCGACCAGAGACCCATGCAAATTAACACTATCCTACACACACTAGGGAAAATTTACACTTAAAACAAGCCAATTAACCTACAAACCTGTACGGCTATGGAGTGTAGGAGGAAATGACAGATCTCAGAGAAAATCCATGTGGTCACTGGGGGAAACTCCGTACAGACAGCACCCGTAGTCAGGGTAGAACCTGGGTCTCCGGCACTGTAAAGCAGCAACTCTACTACTGCGCCACCGTACTGACTTGAGGAACAAAGGTTGTGTACTTGTACATGTTATTGGTTTGCATGTTCCCTCCGAAAGGTGATCAAACATCAATTCCTTCACATACTCCTGCACACAAATCACATCTTTCTTCTGTCACTTAACAGAGGAAGTTAAATCATCAACTATTCTCAAAACCTTGTCACACCAGAGGGCTCAAAGGTTGGAAAGAGAGAGGTGAGGACATTGCAGCCTCTTTGGACTCTGTGACGGTCTCCAGCTGAAGACAGTAAAGGCAACAGAAGGAACTTCACAAACTGGAATCCTGCCTCGAACACAAAGTTCTGGAGTAACTCAATGGATTAGGCATCATCTCTGGTGCAAATGGATAGGCGGTTTCAGGTTGAGAGCCACCTTCATACAGATAGTAGGTACACAAAATTGCTGGGGAAACTCAGCGGGTGCAGCAGCATCTATGGAGCGAAGGAAATAGGCGACGTTTCGGGCCGAAACGTCATACTTCATACTTCATACAGATAGTATTGGCATTAGACTCGTTGAATGGGGTGGGAGATTGCAACCTTCACGTGGTCTGCCCTGTTTCGATGAATGCAATCAATCTGGCGTGCACAATCAAGTAAGATCAAATAGAACAAGTTGTCCTACAACTTTAGGCTGCGCACGCCATACGCAAGAAGAAGAAGAAGACTCGTTGAATGATATGGACGCAACCCTCTGATGAAGTGAAGCGAGTGATTACTGGGGCTACCAATGGAGATCAGTGCCATGGTTCTGTAAAATGGAGGAAATTCTCTGGAAAGGTTTTGTTCGGCTGTCTTGATTCAAGCAGCAGAGTGATAGAGTTGCTGCCTTACAGTGCCAGAAACCCAGGTTCGATCCTGACCACGGGTGCTGTCTGAACGGATTTTGTACACTCTCCCCGTGATCGCGTAAGCTTTTCTCCGGGTGCTCCAGTTTCCTCCCTCACTCTAAAGACATGCAGGTTTGTAGGTTAATTGGCTTCAATCAAAATTGTAAAATTGTCCGTAGAGTGTAGGATAGTGTTAGTGACCACTGGTCAGCATGGACTCTGTGGGCCGAGGGGCCTGTTTCTGTGCTGTTTCTCTAAAGTAAAGCATCCAATGGCGATGTAAATAACAAGCGCAAGGTTGGGAAAAGTGCAATAGTCACAGTGGCTTTCATCAATACCACATGGATGTTGTGACTAGGTTGGAGGCTTGATCAAAAGAAAATTCAGGCTCGCAATTCATCCAGCTTGGATGAGAGCAAACCTCAACCCATCATTAACATAAGTCTACCCTCTCTTCTAGAATAATTCAACTATTATTACCCGTGTTCCTTGGCTTTGTCTAAAGGGCCATTGAATGACCAGAGTAACAACTGCATGTGTTCCTCCTTTGCTGGCAATCCAGTCATCTGACCTGTCGTCAGCATCCATGACCCTCTCCACTGCTGACCTCACCTTCCCTGGTTAAACATTTCGCACAATCACCACAGCCCTTACAATAAATGGAGTTCGAGTCAACTTGCTCTAGAATTACCCTTTTCGGAAGTGGTTGAAGAATCGAACATCTCTAAACCTGATACAAACTATCCTACTTTTCGAAGCAATGTTTTGTAAAATGTTTGCACTAAAGTCACAAAGATGGCCAGATAAAGTTTCCTCAAGGATGTGGTCAAGTGGTCACATGATTAACAAGCTCATTGGCATCGGAGATTTCACAGGGGTCTCTCCTCTCATTTTATAGCGTATGCACTGTAAGAGCACCATTAGATCTTGAGTATCCTGTTTCAAATTCACTTGCTCACTAAAAGCATTAGTCAGTAACATATCCCTGCGAAACTAGCTGACAGATGCAAGATATTGTTGGAGGAAGGAGGTAGATCATTAAAAATCCTGACCTTCAGTGACACCATTGCACTGTGCCACTCTCTCAAACAGACCTAGAAACAAGCATGTTGTTCATTCATCTGTTCTATATCTCTCTCTACATTCCCATTATATCTCTCAGTTCCTTTCCCCCCCAACTCTCGGTCTAACGACATCTCGACACAAACGTCACCCATTCCTTCTCTCCAGAGATGCTGCCTGTCCGGCTGAGTTACTACAGCATTTTGTGTCTATCTTAGACCTAGAAACTATACTGGAGTTAAAACCTGTGGCATATTTTAACAACAACAGGCACGTTTTATCTCATTAATCATCTCAAGAACCATGATTCAAATTTTCTGTTCAGTTACAAAGTAAATCCTCCCTTGCTTGGAAAGAGTAAATGCTGAGCTTGTACTATAGGGGAATGCTGGTGGTGTAGAAAGATCCACAATTAAACTACTGTTATAAAACAGTTAAATTATCGTATCTAACTTATTTGAAGTGTAGACGTTTGCTGTCCGCAAATGGAACCAAGTCAATGAATTTCCAGTTCTCATTAATCTGTTCCGATTAACAACAGGATGGCACGGTGGCACAGTGGTAGAGCTGCTGCCTTACGTGGCCAGAGACCCGGGGTCGATCCTGACTATGGGTGATGTCTGTCCGGAGTTTATACGTTCTCCCTTGGCCGCGTGGGTTTTCTCCAGGTGCTCCGGTTTCCTCCCACACTCCAAAGATGTGTAGGTTTGTAGGTTAACTTGCTTTGATAAAGATTGTAAATTGCCCCTGACGTGCAGGATAGTGCTCGGCATAGACTCAGTGGGCCGAAGGGCCAGTTTCCACACTGTATCTCCAACCATAACTAAACTAAATCAATACACAGAATAATACCGCACATGAACTGGCCCTTCGGCCCACAATGTCCATGCTGAACATGACATCGACCATCTCTTGTCTACCCGTGCGTAACACATATCCCTCCATTCCCTGCATATTGTATGCAGAGCAAAATTAGATTCTATGGACATGATCATTAGAATGGTGGTTGCCCTTGGAGCAAACATTGAGAAGTTTGAATCTTGACTGCTTTTGGCCGATTATTAACTGATGGTGATTGGACCTCAGCCATGGGTTCCAAGTGATGGACAATATAAACAGAGGGAATGTAAGGAGAAGCCCTTAACGTTACAGCGTGCGGTTAATATCTGGAATTCAGTCTTGCAGAGTCAAGAATGCTTAATTGTCATTCATAAATGACAACTGTCATTTCATTGTCCCCGATAGAACAATGAAATTCTTACTTACAGCAGCACAGCAGAATATGTTCTACAGGCACCCAACGGAGATAATTGACAGGGTTCAGCTTTAGTTTAGTTTATTGTCACATGTACCAAGGTACAGTGAAACGCTCTATGCTCTGTGCTATCCAGTCAGCAGAAAGACCATACATCATTACAATCCAAAGATAGACACAATATGCTGGAGTTACTCAGCGGGACAGGCAGCATCTCTGTAGAGAAAGACTAGGTGGCGTTTCAGGTACCGATGCAGGATAAAGGGAACAGAGTAAGAAGGACCCAGTTGAAGTAACAAATGCTGCTGTTGGAGTAGAGATTTAAAAGAGTGAGGGGATTGCCATGATTACAGATCCGCTTCTGGAGCCAGCAGGTGAATAACATTCACGGGATTGCTGTACAAAGCCACTATATTCTGCTTGGGTAAATGCACTGTAACAATTCTAAACAAAATAAAACGCCTGTGAGAGTAAACCATCTTGGCTGTGACCGGTTACTGGGATGATTAGCATTTTTAATGTCACCAAGTTTATAAAACCGTGACTGCAGCAGCCAACGGCTCAATTAAAGACAAACTCCCATGAAAGAAACAAAGTCGGCCAGCGAGTGTTAAATTGCGGGAAAACCGCATGAGCCTGCGGAATTGGTCACTGCCGAAATAGTGCAGAATAAAGGCAGAGGAAGCAGGTCCACAGAGAAGCCAGGCGTGAGTATAGGCTCACGGTTCACAGTCAGCGCCCACTGAAATCAGCCCCGGCACTAGAATGGGTCGGGTCGGCGCTCGGAGACTTGAGGGAGGGGGAGAGGGAATGCGGGCAGAGGAGAGGTCATAATATTCCTAATTAATGATCCACCACGGGAAAAAAAAAGTAAGGTTTAAAGTGGAAATGATCAGAGAAACCTCATGCCCGAAGACAAGGGAAGCCTGACATTGAGCGACCATGGGAGGGGGATTGCAGGCACGACCAGGATGGGCCGAATGACCCCCAGGAAGCCAGCATTTAAAGGATGAAGTTACACTGGGGGTATCGTTTCTGCTCGAAGGCAACTTTGAATTTTCAAACATCAACACGAGAGGCAAGGTACACACAAATGCTGGAGAAACTCAGCGGGTGCAGCAGCATCTATGGAGCGAAGGAAATTTCCTTCGCTCCATAGATGCTGCTGCACCCGCTGAGCTTCTCCAGCATTTTTGTGTACCATCGATTTTCCAGCATCTGCAGTTCCTTCTTAAACATGCGAGGCAACGCGGGCTGAAGCAGCCGACGACTAACGCAGAGATTTGTATCAAAACTCGGAGAGAGTGAGAGAGAACGGGCTTTGCATTGTCTGCAGAGCTCGGAGCAATTTCGCCGCAACGTGGGTTTCAAAGGTTAAACAATCCTCCAGCGCCCGGGATGTGTGTGTGTGTGTATATGTATATGTGTGTGTGTGTGTGTGTGTGTGTGTGTCTGTGTGTGTGTGTCTGTGTGTGTGTGTGTGTGTGTGTGTGTGTGTGTGTGTGTGTGTGTGTGTACGTGTGTGTGTGTATAATCTACTTCACTACTAATGCTGCGCTGGGCAGGATATTTTCAGTGTAACAACCTGCCGCCTAGCAATTCCCCATTGCCACTGTACCTCCAGCAACGCAACCAACCCTAACCCAGAGTGTACATTGGCGCTGTTTGCCTTAAAGAGATAAAACCATAAAACTTTTGCAGTAACTTTTGAACTTTGGTAAACACAGTTTAAAATAGGAGTGTAAACACTGCGAGTGGTTGGTCCGAGCGAAAAGCACAGAACAGTCCCAGTCAAAGCGGGGGGTTAAACACCGCAGCTAGGAGCAGTGACTGAGAGAGGGGTAGAGGTTCACACACACACAGTAAGTACCTGGATGGTTTGGCTAGGGTCACCAGATACCGGTCCGCCGACCAGCTTGCAGTATAGATCCTCGATCGGCCGCGCACTTGCACCCTCCCCGCAAGTGGCCGTAGCTGTGATCTGCGTGCCCTCGGCCAGGTTGAAGTAAGGCGGGTGCAAACTGAAACCATTCACTCCGTAAGCGTGGGTGAGAACCTCCTGGGCTGTGGCGGACCTGAGCACGCAGCAAAGGTTCAGCAGCAGAGCCGTGACTCTCGCCATCTTCCTCTTCTTCCACCACCCACCCAGAGTTTGCTCACTCAACCCTGACCAAAGATCCTATAGCAAGCTGCTCTCTCCCTCTCTCTCTCTCATCGCTCTTCCTGGGTGGAGAATGTGAGTTAGTGAGCAGCGCTCCCAGCAGCGGCCCCGCCAAAGCAGGGCCACCTAATCAACTGATGATGCATCAATCACCCTCCCTCCCTCCCTCCCCTCACCCACAGTCACAATGGAAGCTATACCTTGCATCTTGGAGGAATAGGTCATACTAATCTTCCTCTCTCCGTCTCACACTGCATATTCCCCCTCCCTCCCTCTCCTGATCAGTTATTCAAGTAGCAAGAATAAAAGTGTAGGCAGGAACTGCAGATGCTGGTTTAAACCGAAGATAGACACAAAAAGCTGGAGTCACTCAGCGGGTCAGACGAGACAGCATCTCTGGAGAGAAGGAATAGGTCTCGACCCGCAAGGACAACTATTCCTTTTCTCCAGAGATGCTGCCTGACCCGCTGAGTTACTCCCAGCTGTTTGTGTTCAGCAAGAATAAATGTTCCGTTCCTCCAGTCGAAACAACTTGTAGCATCATAGTGAAGAAACAAGGAACTGCAGGTACACAAAAATGCTGGAGAAACTCAGCGGGTGCAGCAGCATCTATGGAGCGAAGGAAATAGGCAACGTTTCGCTGCCTAATTCCTTCGCTCCATAGATGCTGCTGCACCCGCTGAGTTTCTCCAGCATTTTTGTGTACCTTCGATTTTCCAGCATCTGCAGTTCCTTCTTAAACACAAGGAACTGCAGGTGCTGGTTTTCAAAACAAAAGACACCGAGTGCTGGAGTAATGCTGCCTGGCCGTTGAGTTACTCCAGCATTTTGCAGCAACAAAGTGTTTTTACAGCACAGAAACAGGCCCTTCGGCTCAACATGTCAAGATGCTGACTATAGACACAAAATACTGGAGTTACTCAGCGGGGCAGGTAGCATCTCTGGCGAAAAGGATTCGGAGACGTTTCGGATTAAGACCCGTCTTCAGACACTGACTATTTTGCCCATCTACACTAATCTCATTTCCCTACATTAGCTCCGTATCTTTCCATGCTGGTGAACTCAAGTAAAAAAGACAAAGTGCTGGAGTAACTCAGCGGGTTAGGGAGCATCTCTGTGGTGGGGGGGGGGGGGGGGGGGGGGGGGGTAGATTGACGACGTTTTAGTTCGGGATCCTTCTTCAAACTGTCCTACAGCCTGAAGAAGGGTCTCGACCGGAAACGACACCCATCTCCTGAGATGCTGCCTGTGTCCCCTGAGTTACTCCAGCATTTTGTGTCTATCTCCAGAGATGCTGCTTGACCTGCTGAGTTACTCCAGCACTTTGTGCTTTGTTTTGTAAACCAGTATCTACAATTCCTTGTGCCTCCATTTCAATTGTCTGCCTAATGTCTCTTGAGAACAAAAGGATTGCATCTGATTTGACCATCTCCTCTGACTGTGCACTTTAGACATCAATCACTCTGTGTGGGGGAAAAAAACATTCCCCTAAAATCCCCTTTAAAACTCCTTCATCTCCAGAAGAATTTACTCAATTACGGGCTAATAATGGGAAAAAAGCTCATACTTAAATTCTGGGAAAATGCGCCTACACCAACAATAACAATGTGGATATCAAATATGTTTGAAACACTACATCTGGAAGAGATGAGATTCCTCTTAGCAGGCAAAGCAGACCACTTCCAAAAGACGTGGTCTACGTTTTTGGAACTATTATAAGCATAAGGTGCAATAGTAATTAAAAAATAAATAAATAAATAAATGAAAGGTGCCAGGATCTGGTAACGGGGTGTAAAAAATTTACAACAAAACAATAAATTAACAAAAACAGACTTGGTTGGTAGTCCCCTTTCTGCAGAGTTTAATGTTATAATAGAGCGATTGTTTCTCCTTTCTTTTTCCTTCTTTTCTAGGGTCTTTTTTCTTTCTTTACTTCCTTCTCTAACTTCTTTTCTAAGGGGCTTTCTTTTCTCAACACTCTCTTGCACCTTCACGATTCTTGCGCACTTTCTTTACTTCTATCTTTTTCTTAAAGCTCAAAAAATGAAGCGGTACAAAAAATGTATTAAGACATATGTGTTGTGTAGTATTGTAATTTACCGTACTTCTAATAAAAAATAAATAAAAAAATAAAAAATAAAATAAAAATAAAATAAAAAAAACCTCCTTCATCTCACCTTCAACCTGTGGCCCTCTTGTTTTTGATATCCCTACCATTTGCAAAAAATACTGACCACCTATCCTTATATGCTTAGAGAATCCCACTCCCCACAGCTGAAAAAAATAAATCTAACATTCTTATGGTATGTATGATTGATGTTATTATACCTGCCTTATGCATCTTGACGTGTGACTTTATAAATAAGGGAAACACAGGAAATAAAATGTCAAATGCAACGTGTGAAAGGATTAATGATGTAAGGGCGAGGGTACAAAAGGTTGCAAGATGAATCATACATTCTTGTCATTTAATGTGTGACCCTTGTATAGGGTTACCTGCTGGAAAGTAAAGCACTTGATTAGAAGCTTGGAAAATGAAGGATCCTGGCAAACACTGTTTCTGGGAATGGAAATGTCCAAGTGTTTGGATTTGCAGGAATCCCTAAAATTCTGGAAGCATTACTTTTTTTCTGGTACCATTTCCATTCTAAAGATTAATGTCTTTGCAGGTAATTGGTTTACGACATTTATTAATCGCAACTATTCCCTGGCTGCCAACCTCTTAGATCGTACTTTTTAACTTGTTGAAAGCAGGTGCTTCCTGGGCTATGACCACAGTAATTTATATATTGACAAACTATAGCCAAGCTTGCAATTCTTTAGTTTAGTTTAGAGTTGTGGTACGGAAACTGCCCTTCGGCCAACTGAGTCTATACCGGTCATTGGTCACCCATTCACACTAGGCCTATGTTATCAAACATTCTCATCCACGCCTTACACACCAGGGATCTTTCTTCAGACTGTTCAAGTTTACAGAAGCGAATTAACCTGCAAATGTGCACGTCTTTGGGATGTGGGAGGAAACCGAAATCCAGGAACTTGAAGCTGTTGACTCTCTCTACCGCTGTCCCGCCAATGAGACCAGGTTCCATGACTTTCCCATCCTGAAATCATCAATCAGTTCCTTGGATGGACAAAAAACTGGAGTAATTCAGTGGGTCAGACAGCATCTCTGGAGAAAAGGAATAGGCGACATTTTGGGTCAAGATCCTTCTTCAAAACTGTGACCACCAGTCTGAAGAAAGGTCTCGACGCGAAACGTCACCTATTCCTTTTCTCCAGAGATGCTGACTGACCCGCTGAGTTACTCCAGCTTTTTGTGTCTATCTTTGGTTTAAACTAGCATCTGCAGTTCCTTCCTACACAATCAGTTCCTTGGTCTTGCTAACACAGAAAGCAAGTTTGTTGTTATACCACCACTTGATCAAATTGTCAATCTCCCTGCTATACTCTGACTCATGGTTACTGGCTATTAGTTCAACAACAGTGGCGTCATTGGCAAGTTTAAAGATGGCGTTAAAGCTGTGTGTGGGTACGCCGTGTGTTGGAAGGAGCTGTAGATGCTGGTTTAAACCAAAGACAGAGACCCATCCCTTGTCTCCAGAGATGCTACCTGCCCTGTTAAGTCTCTGCAGCTTTTTGTGTCCATCTGTGGATGCACAGTCGTGGGTATAGAGAGAGTAGAGCAGGGGACTGAACATACAGCCAGCCTCAAGATGCCCCTGTGTTGATGGTCATTGAGGAAGAAGTGTTGTTGCCAGTTTGTACTGATTCTGGTTGGCTGATGAGAAAGTGGAGGATCCAATTACACAGAGACCCAGATCTCTGAGTTTGATGTTAACTTTAGCAGGGATGATAGTGTTGAACGGTGAGCTGTGGTTGATGAACAATAGACTGACGTACATGTTATTATTATCCAAGTGATCCAGTGCAGAATGGAGAGGCAGCTAGATCCCCTGTTAATCTGTTGCAGCCATCGGTGAATTGTAGTGTGTCCAGATCCTTACTAAGGCATCAACTCTTACCAATGTCTGCAGCCACCCGGAGCTGAACGACTGGCACACTGCCTCGTGCAACTCAACGGATGGGCTGCCGGGAACAGAGAGGTGCCCACCGAGAGATGGACGGGCCGCTGAGACCAAAGTGGGACCCGGCCGATGGGGTCGACAAGAACATCAGGGGACAGTGCAGAGCTGCTGAGAACAAAGAGGGGCCCAGCAGGTCACCTATGATCAGGCCTGGTTCACCGCTGTGAGAAGATAAGACCATACTAGGAGTTTATGAAACGTTATTGGTGCCAGAAACGTGACGACTCTTTTGTGTTGTTACCCAGGTAAAGACTGCTGTATGATTTTACCGGATTGAATGCAAAAACAAAGAATTTCACTGTAGCTGGGTACATGAGACAATAAAGTGCCATTGAATCATTGAGATGCACTGTAGAAAGCATCCTACAGGGATACATCTGGTTTGTCAACAGCGCTGCTGAAGACCACAGGAAATAGCAGAGTAGTGGATGTAACCCAGTCCATCACATAGACCAGCCTCCCCACCATCAATTCCATCTACACATCTACGGGTGAAAAGCCAACATAATCAAGGACGTTTTTTCACCCTGGTCATTCCCTCTTCTCCCTTCTCACCTCAGGCAAAAAATACAAACGCATAAAAGCACAACACCAGATTCGGGAACAGCTTATTCTCTGCTGTTATCGGACTACTGATCAGTCCTCCTGTAGGCTAGGTTGAAGTCCCAAGATCCCAAACGACGTCATTATGACCATTTGCACTTTATTTTAATTGCCACTTTCCCTGTGACTACACTGAGTTCCGAGAAGTTAGGGTGTAGTCTCAATCTGCCAACCTTTCTCATTGTGGACCTTGGGCGACCTCTCTGTAACTGTAAAGCTGTAAAGCTGTAACATTATACAGGCACTCCCCGACTTACGTAAGGGTTGCATTGTGTGAACCCTTATGTAAGTCAGATTTTACGTAAGTCTGAATCAACATCCCCATCCCATGCCTGATCCTGGCCAAGATGGCCGTTCACGGGTCCAGGCAATGGGCAGTCGAAGGTCCTGCCAGAGTTGACTGCCTGCACCTCTTCTGGACTTATGTTTGTGCTCGAGTGTCTCTGGAGAGAGAACATGCAGTGTCCACAAGGACTCTGGGGGCCTTCCGTGAATGCTGGGGGGGGGGGGGGGGGGAGGAGTGTAATGTGTTAAGGATAATAATGTTGTAATCTGATGACTGATTGACTGCTGTTTGCAAACTGCAGGGCAGTTTTGATCTTTTCAGTACTCTGTAACTGTGATTAATTTAATAATATCCCCTTGTAAAGGAAAAAACATATCCCCTGCCCGAAATAACTCACTGAGAGTATTTACTATCTCAACTGCATCCAGGGCACTTTCTGTTGGGCACAACCTCCTGGGTAAACACCGTCGCTATTGCCGGCTGGCTACGTGTGAGTTTACATAAGTCTCCTACTTCGTAAGTGTCTGTATTCTGCATTCAGGATTTTGTCTCTTGCACTACCTGTTGTACTTGTCAATGGCTTGATTGTACACTTGTAGGGTGGCACGGTGGCGTAGCTCTTGACCTGCAGCCATACAGCGCCAGAGACCCGGGTATGATCCTGACTGTGGGTGCTGTCTGTACGGAGTTTGTACGATCTCGCCATGATCTGCGTGAGTTTTCTCCAAGGTCTTCGGTTTCCTCCTATACTCCAAAGACGTACAGGGTTGTATTTTAATTGGCTTGGTATAAATGTTAAATTTTGTGTAGGGTAGTGTTAATATGCGGGGATCTCTGGTTGGTGGGCCGAAGGGCCTGTTCCCACGCTGTATCTTTAAACTAAACTAAACTACAGTATGACTGACTGGTTAGCACACAAACAAAGTTTCTCACTGTATCTCGGTACAAGTAGCAATTTTGCAGTCTGACAAATTACAGCTCTCCTACACACAGGGGGCAATTTACAGAGGCCAATTCACCTACTAAACCACACGTCTTTGGGACGTGGGAGGAAACTGGAGCACTCAGGGGAAGCCCATACAGTCATAGGAAGTAAATGCCATCTCCACACAAAGATCAGGATTGGACCTATGTCTTTGGAGCTGTGAGGCAGTAGTTTTATTCAATGCACGGATGTGCCACTGTTAGATAGATGTATCTCTAATTTGACATCTCTGTATAACCCACCACCATCTTACTTCATGATGGCACACAGGCCATGATCCTCAAGTTGATCACAATAAAGTTCGGTCACAGTGAAGGGCCGATACATTTTTCTGGCTGCAATGATGCACGTCACCTCCAGCCAACCTCCCACTGGATTGGATCTAATACACAGGAATAATGAAAAACTATTCAACTATGTTGGCTCTGTCCCAGAACCAAGGACAACAACATCATCAGTCAAGCTGCAGCATGCAGATGACGTTCGTGTTTGACCATAGAGTTACAACGCATGGAACAGGCCCTTCGGCCCAGCTTGCTCAAGCTTATCTAAGTCACAGAGTGATACAGCACAAAAATAGTTCCTTCAGCCCACTGAGTCTGCGCTGAGCAACAATCCCATAAATTTCTACCCCCGCATTCAATAACTAGAGGGCAAACCTGAGCTACTGTTTACCGCATTGGAGACCCTTGGACTATATTTAACTAGACTTTATCTTGCACTAGGCATTATTCAAATTTATAGTTAAGCTCTTATTCACCAGAATATAGCACATGTCAATCTTTTGCACCTTAACAACTCACCCCGGGCGAGCGGTCCTGGACATCGGGCCGCCCGTAGCTGCAACTGCGGAGGGCTTGGGGAAGCCCTGACCACGAGGAACAGTGGAGGAAGAGACTGACTTTGGTGCCTTCCCACACAGTGGGGAAACTTTGATTCTGCTGTGTGGGGATGTTTTATGTTAAATTCTATAGTGTGTGTTCTTTATACCCTTTCTGGCTTAATCCCTCCCTTCACCACCTCCAGTTTAAATTCCAGTTGGAATATTTTGTAGGACCCAAGAACCAAGAAGAACTATCTGTATATATGTATACATACACCAATACAGTATATATCCTCGTTTGTATATATTGTCTTCATCAGCACTTTACTCCTTTGCACTCTGGTTTAGATGCAAAACTGCATTTCCTTGTACCTGTGTTCATACTATGTGCAATGACAATAAAGTTGAATCTAATCTAATCTAATCTAATTCCCTTTATTATTGATCTGTACAATCTGGATGGCTCGATTGTAAACATGTATAGTCTTTCCGCTGACTGGTTAGCACGCAATGAAAGCTTTTCACTAACTCGGTACACGTGACAATAAACTAAACTCACTAACTAATCAACAAACTATTATCTAAACTAGTCCCATTTGCCAGTATTTGGCACATATTCCTCTGAACCTTTCCTCCATATCCAGAGGCGATGTTCCCAGTTGACTTTAACCCATTTACTGAAGCTTATGTGAGGAGAGGGCAAACCCCTCAACATCCTCAAGATAAAGGTCCTGTAATACATAGCCTCTGCTGTAATACGTAGCCATCTGACAGAGGTTTATGGCAAGACCCTGGAATGTGTGGACCACTTCCCATCTCAGCTGAGGCAGACATCAAATGTGAAATTCACTGATACCTTCACAAGCCAACACAGACTTTGGATAACACACCGGAAATTGGAGGAACAGCACATCATATTCCGCTTGGGGAGTCTGCATCCTGGGGGCATGAACATTGAATTCTCCCAATTTTGTTAGTCCTTGCTGTCTCCTCCCCTTCCTCAGCCCTCCTGTTGTCTCCTCCCATCCCCCAGCCTTCGGGCTCCTCCTCCTTTTTCCTTTATTCTCCCCGCACCCCCACCCCCCATCAGTCTGAAGAAGGGTTTCGGCCCGAAACATTGCCTATTTCCTTCGCTCCATAGATGCTGCTGCACCCGCTGAGTTTCTCCAGCTTTTTTGTGTACCTACAGACTTTGGATAACTGTGAAGAGACATAGAAACATAGAGACCTTAGAATCATAGAAACATAGAAAATAGAAAATAGGTGCAGGAGTAGCCCATTTGGCCCTTCGAGCCAGTACCGCCATTCAACATGATCATGGCTGATCGTCCAAAAATCAGTTCCCCCGTTCCTGCTTTCTCCCCATATCCTTGATTCCATTAACTCTAGGAGCTAAATCTAACTCCCTTGAAAACATCCCGTGAATTGGCCTCCACTGCCTTATGTGGCAGAGAACTCAACAGATTCACAACTCTCTGACTCTGGAAAAGTTTTTCCTCATCTCAGACCCAAATGGCCTACCTCTTATTCTCAAAACTGTGAACGCTGGTTAAGGACTCCCCCAACATCGGGAACATTTTTCCTGCATTTTTCCTGCATCTAGCCTCTCAAACCCCTTAAGAATTTTATATGTTTCTATAAGATCCCTTCCAGTGAATATAAGCCCAATCGATTCATATTTTCATCATATGTCAGTTCTGCCATCCCAGGAATTAACCTGGAGAACCTATGCTGCACTACCTCAATAGCAAGAATGTCCTTCCTCAAATTAGGAGACGAAAACTGCACACAATTGTGGTCTGCAATAGGACCTCCTTGCTCCGAGCCGCATCTTCGCCCCCTCCTCGCGGCCTGCCATTCGGATTAGCGCGGCCTTTCCTGTCGGAGACTGGCCAGAGCTTCGAGCTGCAGCTTCAGCACTGAGGTACCATCGCGGAGCGGGGCGATGCCTTACCCGGGTCGCTGTGTGGAGCACCGGAGTGCCGACTTCAACATCGTGGAGCTGTGGTCCACGGAGCTTCCAGCCGCGGCGGTGCTGACTTTAAACACCGCGGAGCCTGGGATCTTTCGCCGAGATCGCCAATGTTGGAGCTCCGCCCAGCTCGGCCTGTGGACTCCGGGAGCTGCGGTCTCCGGTAGCAAGTGGCCGTTTCGGAATTCCAAGCCACTGAGAGTGTTCTTCCGACGCCGGAGTTCCATCAGCAAGAGGGCCTGAAACATCGGGCCGCCATAGCGGCGACTGCGAAGGCCTCTATAGACCCCAACCACGGCTGAACATGGAGGAAGTGGACTGAACTTTGCTGCCTTCCCTCACAGTGGGAAACGTTGATCCCGCTGTGGAGGGGATGTTTTTTTAATGTTTAATGTTAAATTCTATAATGTTGTATTTATTTTATTTGTGTGCTGCAATGGCAACTCAAATTTCACTGCACCCGTTGGTGTATGTGACAATTAATGTCCTTTGTGCTTTATACTCAAATCCTCTCGCTATGAAGGCCAACATGCCATTTGCTTTCTTAACTGCCTGCTGTACCTGCACTGGAACAACACCGTGGGTGTATGAAACCTGACCAAAGTAAAGTAATATCACTTTGTTATCACTTCTTCCACAGCCAACAATGGACCGTTGTGGGTTCCTCATTTCCTTGGTCATTGGTGCCGGCTCTGACTTGTTCTGAACCTTCTCATACCTCTAGGAAGGGTTTCCACCCGAAACATCACCTATTCATTTTCTCCACAAATGCTGCCTGACCCGCTGTAAAACCCCAGCATTTTGTGTCCATCTTCAGTGTAAACCAGCTTCTGCAGTTCGTTCCTACACAAGTAATGTATCAACATTTCGTTTAAGAAGGAACTGCAGATGCTGGAAAATCGAAGGAAGACAAAAGTGTTGGAGAAACTCAGCGGGTGCAGCAGCATCTATGGAGCGAAGGAAATAGGCAACGTTTCGGGCCGAAACGTTGCCTATTTCCTTCGCTCCATAGATGCTGCTGCACCCGCTGAGTTTCTCCAGCACTTTTGTCTACCATGTATCAACATTTCTTTCCTTTTCCTTCACTCATAGGTTTTATACAGCTTATACTTCTACAGCTTAGGTTAATTTACACGTGTGCTCCCCATAATATAGTAACACCACTAAATGCCACTACTTTTGACAACACTGTTGTTGCCATTGTGAATGGAACAATTTCTAGATGTGAATTAAAAATCAGGAAGAAAGCCCTAAATCTATAAGTGCACCCACCATACTAAACATACCGGATTATTATAAACACTTGTCAAAGCAGCACTAGTTCACTGCTTCTGTAGGGAACAAAAGCATTAATCATAACCTAAATGAAATGATGGATCATTTCACCAAGTGGTCTCATAGGTACTTGGTGAAACAGCTTCTGTTTCATGTCCCAATTCTTCTAACCACTCATGACTGTAGGTTGACATTTTATAGAATTAAACCCTCAGACCCCATACAGAACCTTGAGGGTGCTTTTAACCTTGGAACCCTTGGAACCTTTAAATCTTGGAAACTTTTAGAAAGCGGTGGATAATATGGAGACACCACTGGATCTTTCTCGAAAAAAAATGAACAGAGAGATGGCTGAATGGCATTCTTTCTTGTGATCAATCTTGCTCATTACACCTAAGGTGGATGAAGGATACGGGGGTGGCACGGTGGCGCAACGGTAGAGTTTCTGCCTTACGGCGCCAGAGACCCGGGTTCAATCCTGACTAGGGGTGCTGTCTATATGAAGTTTGTATGTTCTCTCCGTGATCCCATGGGTTTTCCCGAGTGCTCCGGTTTCCTCCTGCACTCCAGTTACGTACAGGTTTGTAGGTTAATTGGTTTTGGTAAAACATTGCAAATTGTTCCTAGTATGTGCTAGTGCAACAAGAATCGTTGGTCGGCACGGACTAGGTGGGCTGAAGGGCCTGTTTCCGCGCTGTATCTCTGAAGTAATAAAGGATTCCTTGTAAATGCACAGTTCACCCCAAGTGCCATATGCAAAAACATTTTCAAGACATTCCTTTCATATCAGTGATTTTTGCCGTTTTCCAAGAGGCAGCCAAAGAAGTGGTGAATGAAGATGATTTGATACAACAGCCTTGAACCCACTTGGAATTAGAGTGTGACTTGTTTTATGTGGGATTGTTTGTCCGATTGGCTAGGCGAGAAAAATAATCTTCCTGACAGATTCTATTAAATCTGCTTCATTTAGAATATATATAGTATTTGTTTCAGACAAGTGCACAGAAACGATGCACAGATTTGAGGGTGGACCAGTGGGGCAACTGAGTCCCAGGTTCGATCCCAACCTCGGGTCTTGCCTGTGTGACCTTTGCATATTCTCCCTGTGACTGCGTGGGATTTCTCTGGGTGTTCTGGTTTCATCCCTCATCCCATAACTTGTCGGTTTGTAGTTTAATTGGCTGCTGTACATTGCCCCTAGTGTGTAGAGGGATTGGGATAACATGGAACTAGTGTGAATGGGTGATTGATGGTCGGCATGGACTCTGTGTGCCAAAGAGCCTGTTTTTGAATAGGCTATTTAGTTTAATTTAGAGAGTTTGGTTTAGAGATGCAGCATGGAACGAGGCCCTTCGGCCCACCATGTCTGCGCTAACCAATGATCACCAACACACCAGTTCTGTCCTACACACTAGAGACAATTTACAGAAGCCAATTAACCTACAAACCTGCACCTCTTTGGCATGTGGGAGGAAACCAGAGCACCCGGAGAAAACCCACACGGTCACAGGGAGAACGTACAAACTCCATACAGCTCCGTACTATTCGCGAGTGTAAATTCATTATATATTTCTGTTTGAATTTAAAGTTTATTTCTAGCCTTCTCAATCAAGTATTCTTTTCTTAAAAATGTGTAAAAATATTTCCCAGCCGGATTTAAAATGATGCAGAGATGTAGCAACAGAAAAGCTATATTTCCTGTATAATTGAATTGAACTGAAAGATACAGCGTGGATCTGAAGAGAGCTGTACGGAGGTTGTATGCTCGCCTATCCATAGGTGCAGTCTGCTGCCAATGCTTGTTTTTGCAGGTGACAGGGGACTGAATACCAGGCCATTGCTCACTCATTCATTGAAGCACACATGTGGATGGAACTTACACTAAACTTCCAGGGGATACGTTTCTTTCATTTGGCGCAATGGTAGAGTTGCAGACTTACAGGGCCAGGGACACGGGTTCGATCCTGACCACGGGCACCGTCTGGAAGGAGTATGCACATTTTCCCTGTGGCCTTGTGGGTTTTCTTCAGGTGCTCCAGTTTCCTCCCACATTCCAAAGACGTGCAGCGTTGTAGTTTAATTGGTTTCTGTAAATTGTCCCTAGTGTGCAGGATAGAATTAGTGTACGTGTGATTTGCCAGGAATTAAATTTGATACACAGAGTTCTTGGCATGCAAACACTTTCAGTGGGACATTTAATACTCATTCATTTTTACTTCAATACTTGTCAAAACCTATAGTTTTTTTTATCCTGACATTTTCAAGCTTAGAACTGAGTTGCTGTAGATTCTGCTTCTCAAGTCTAAAACAGAGGGATTGATTGCAGATAATGTTATCAGTAAATGTGTAGACATGTTAAGTCACATTCTATCCATTCAAAACTGCAGCCTTTACCCTTCCCCCTCTCTATACACTTCCTGCCTGTAAAAATCAACTGGATGTAATATATTCACATTTTGGCTGCTAGTGTTATTAGTAATCTATTCCAGCAAACAGCTTTTCCTGGCAACACCTCTTAGAATCAGAGTCATACAGCAGGCTAACAGGCCCTTCAGCCCAACTCATCCATGTTGACCAAGATGCTCCATCTAAGTTAGTCCCATTTTCCCATGTTTGGTCCATATCCCTTTAAAACTTTCCTGTCCATGTGCCTTTCAAATGCTGTTATAGTATCTGCCTCAACTGCCTCCTCTGACAGCTCGATCCATATGCTCAGCACCCTGTGAATGAAAAAGTTGCCCCTCGGGTTCCTGTTTAATCTTTCTCCTCACATTTTAAACTTATGTCCTCTGGTTCTTAATTCCTCACACCAGGGTAAAATACTCTGTGCGTTAATCCTATCTATTTCCCTCATGGTTTTATACACCTCTGTGAGATCGTAACTCAACCTCCAGCGCTTCAAGGAATCTATCTGCTAAAATATTTTCATATAACTGACATATTTAAATGTTGTTGACCACAAGCCTGTTGACCAGTGGTCACTGCCATGTTAACATGGTGGGGGTGGTCGCTGATTGCCGAACCACCAAATTCCCACCTGCCCTCTGAGACATTCAAACTGGTTCCCACCTGAACAATGAGCTCCCTCGGACCTCAGAGTCTCGTGGCCCTTGCACCGACTGGTGGGCTTTGGTGATTTATTTGGTGCATCTGGTCTTAGTTGAGTTTAAGATAGACACAAAGTGCTGGAGTCACTCAGCAGATCAAGTAGCATCTCTGCAGCCTGATGAAAGATCCCGACCCGAAACATCACCCATCCTTTTTCTCTGGAGATGCTGCCCAACCCACTGAGTTACTCCAGCGCTTGGTGTCAATCTTTGGTAAAAAACAGCATCTGCAGCTCTTTGTTTCTACATTCTTAGTACAGTTTAGTTTACATTAGTTTAGAACTATAGCATGAAAGCAGACCTTTCGAACCACTGAGTCCAGCCAACCATCAAGCATTGTTCACACAAGTTCTATGTTATCCCACTTTCTCATCCATTCCCTGCACATTAGGGGCCATTTCATTCTGGCCAATTAAACTTCAACTCCACATGTTTTTGCATTGTGAGAGGAAACTGCATCACCCAGAAAAAACCTACGCGGTCACAAGGAGAACAGGCAAACTCCACACAGACAGCACCCAAGGTCAGGATCGAACCCGGGTCTCTGGCGCTGAGATGCAGCAGTTCTACCATGGGACCACTGTGCAGCCCACAGTCTACTGAACAGTTGGAGGATTCCTACTGAGAGGAACTGTATGAAGGATCAGGATCTCTGGCTCAGTCTGAGACAGGGAAAGAAAGCTGAGGTACAGGAGGATTTGTGGAGAAGCATTCACAGATGTGAACCCTGCTGATGGTGCTCGGACCCCCAAAACATGAATCGCAGTCAAAATAAGCAGATGGATTTAACAGGGTGATAAACTACCATATAAGAGACGATACAGCAAATCCTCTCACACCTGGTCTCAGCTGATCATTTACCTAATAAAAATCTAACGAGGCAAGTTTATAGGGAGAAGGCAGGAGAATGAGGTCGAGAGGGAACAATAGATCAGCCATGATTGAACGGTGGCAAAGACTTAATGGGCTGAATAGCCTAATTCTGCTTCTATGTCTTATGGTCTTACGGCAATGGCTGCATCCAATGCGTAATTATATTTCTCTTAGCTGTTCTTCGCCATAAGAAATTATGTAGTTTGGACTGTGGATGAATCATCTTTTAAAAAATGAATAGTTTAGCATCATGTCCTGCCAATATTTTGATTCAGTGATTTGAAATCTAATGCTAGATTAACATTGAAAACATTCTAAAGTGCTAATATTAAGAAACATGATTTTTATTACATAAAATTAACATTCCTATAGAGTGAATGAGTTCCCTTCCCAAAAAAATGAAGGCAGCAGAGATGGTGGGACTGATACGTAATGAAGTAGAATTTCAAAGTCTACAGAGAGATTTATGCCAGTTGGAAGAGTGGGCTGAAAGATGGCAGATGGAGTTTAATGCTGATAAGTGTGAGGTGCTACATCTTGGCAGGACAAATCAAAATAGGACGTACATGGTAAATGGTAGAGAATTGAAGGATGTAGGTGAACAGAGGGATCTGGGAATAACTGTGCACAGTTCCCTGAAAGTGGAATCTCATGTAGATAGGGTGGTAAAGAAAGCTTTTGGTGTGCTGGCCTTTATAAATCAGAGCATTGAGTATAGAAGTTGGGATGTAATGTTAAAATTGTACAAGGCATTGGTGAGGCCAATTCTGGAGTATGGTGTACAATTTTGGTCACCTAATTATAGGAAGGATGTCAACAAAATAGAGAGAGTACAGAGGAGATTTACTAGAATGTTGCCTGGGTTTCAGCAACTAAGTTACAGAGAAAGGTTGAACAAGTTAGGGCTTTATTCTTTGGAGCGCAGAAGGTGGTAATAGACAAAATGCTGGAGTACCTCAGTGGGACAGGCAGCATCTCTGGAGAGAAGGAATGGGTGACGTTTCGGGTCAAGACCTTGCTTCCGTCTGATAATCCAGCATTTTGTGTAAACCCGCATCTTCAGTTCCTTCCTACACATTGATACACCGGAAGGGCCTCGTCACCCATTCCTCTCCAGAGATGCTGCCTGTCCCGCTGAGTTACTCCAGCTTTTTGTGTCTATCTTTGATACACTGGTAGTTAGAGTATTTGGACTCAAGGTGTTAATTGTAGGATAGCAAACCATTTAACGAATGCAAGATCAATAACAAATAATTGGATGCTAATCTAATTTTAACCTTGTTAAAGTACTGAAAAAAAGTATTTGCCTTTTAATTTAATTTAATTTAAATGGATCAATGAACAATGCTTTATCCTTGTCAATGATCCATGGAGGCAGCAAGAAGGGAGCAGCAAGAATGTGTTGTAGGCACAGCAGCCTAGGATAGATCAGTAGCTGGACTCAGAGGAACTCTAACAGCATAGATTTCCTCTTCGAGTTATCGTTAGGCTTTAGACTTTAGACTTGAGAGGGCTGGAGTGGTAGGGTATGTACGTTGGTCTGCATTGTGGTGATGGGACGCTGGGACTGGTCCATGATAAAATGGCCAAAAATGGGGGATGACTAACGACAATGTAGCAACATGGTGGCACAGTGGTGCAGCGGTAGAGTTGCTGCCTTACAGCGAATGCAGCTCCGGAGACCCGGGTTCGATCCTGACTACGGGTGATGTCTGTACGGAGTTTGTATGTTCTCCCCGTGACCTGCATGGGGTTTTCTCCGAGATCTTCGGTTTCCTCCCACACTCCAAAGACATACAGGCATGTAGGTTAATTGGCTTGGTAAATATATATTTTTTAAATGGTCTCTAGTGGGTGTTGGATAGTGTTAATGTGTGGGGATCACAGGTCGGCGTGGACCCGGTGGGACGAAGGGCCTGTTTCCACGCTGTATCTCTAAACTAAACATGCTCTGAGGAAACGTGCTGGGATGGAATTAGCCTATGAAAAGTATTGTCCTAACTTTTCTTTTAAAATTTGTTATTCATCTGCATTTTTCATTAGAGTGCATCATAGGTCATTCATTCATCATCATCGTTGAAAACATTAGCGACGCAGTGGTGCTGGTTTCCAACGGGAACAGTGACGGACGCACCACACATCTCCGTCCTCCAGTTCCTGAGGACTTCCGCCGCTGGAAGTATAGGATAAAGTGTGTGCTTTATCATCATTCCATACAATGCGACGTATGACAGCGACACTTCTACTGAAGTGTGGAGATGGCCGTTGGCTCGCTAGGAGCTCATCCGCCCTTTGACAGGTCTTGTTTTTGGTCCTGCTGGGGGTCCACAGCCCCCTCCTCACCTGGCAAACCAAATGGCGGAGACGGTTTAGTTGCCGACTATCCGATCATGGAGCAGGTAGCACGGGATTACATGGTACCCGTGGCGGGGGGAACTCCTGACGTCGTACATTTAACAAAAATTGTTAATTTGCTATTACATCCCTTAAAAGCAATTACAGACTGCCAGGGGTTACCAGTTTTTAAATACTACAAATCTGAAATAACTTCTGTAACCTATATACTGGTCTAACTGGAATACTGGTCTAACTGTAGTACTGGTCTAACTGGAGTACTGGTCTTGTACTTATAACACTCAGTTACCTATGTGACGTTCACAGTTCCAGCAAAAAACTTCAATGTCTTTAAATATTAGTTGTCCTGTGTAAAAAATCATTATTTGATGAAAATCACATATATTTAATATATTTCATATTCCTTACAGATTGGAGCCCATGGAAGACTTTGAGATGTATTTGGAGGTGACGTAAGCCAGTAATGGCCAATATGTTGTATCGGTAAGAAGGAGACAATTGAAACATATGTTAAATCCACATTGTTACCTATAGGATGGTATTTATGGAAAAATTAAGTTCCACATTTAGTCACGGATGTAAAGGTGGAAACGTAGCTGTCAATATACATGTGGGATGATCTGTAGGTTGACAATTAAATATTGAAAAGTCAGAGGAATAACTCCTCTGCGTCCTCAGGATCGTCTGCGGAACCAGGGAACAAGGGCTGAAGAGGGCCGTGCAAGGAGAGGGGCGACCGGAATGGAGGCGACGGCTGCAACGGGCTTTTGTGGCCAGCTGCAGCTGGGACTGTACAACGGTGCTAAAATGGCACCTCTTGCTATAAACTCAGTGGGCTGTTCTATCCATTCTGTACTAACTGGGGGTTTGTGCTTGCTGATCTGTATCCAAAACAAAAGTATTTCACTGTACCTTGGTACACGTGATAATAAAGAAACCATTGATCCATTGAGGTAGTGCCAGGGGTTCCTCCATCATCGCCTGAACAAAATAATGGGCAGGCTCCCATTTCAAAGGCTCATCCCAAAAAAAGCATCTCCATCAGCGTGGCATTGCCATAAATGTGCGCACCTTAGCATCAGTGAAGACTTCTGCACTGAAGTGTCTGGTAACAGACTTGGAATTAAGATATCTGATTCAGAGTCAAGAGCGCTACCTACTGAGTTACACTGGACACTCAAATTGTTTTCGTTGGTGCAATATTAATAGACAATAGTTTTTCCTTCCAAGACCTGCTGATATCAATAAGTCTGTCTTCTCTGTTAAAAAAAACCCAATGGTAAACTGCACCAAACATTGATCATCTTGTCAGCCAGTTTGGCTGATGAAGGATCTTAACCCAAAACATCACCTATTCCTTTTTTCCCAGAGATGGTGCCTGACCCGCAGAGTTGCTCCAGCTTTTTCTGTCTATCTTCTGTTTAAACCAGCATCTGCAGTTCCTTCCCTCACAACGTGTGTCTTTTTGTGTCTATTTTTGGATCTTCTGTTGTGTTTTTCTGGTGTAAGATACCCCGAGGATAAGTTGGAAAAGGTCATGTAAAGACAGAAGTTAAATCTTCTTATCTATCTGTGTCGGTGAGGTCACCCGTTCTGAGTTGTAGGTTTATCTTAATCAGAGAGTAAGTAACCAGGCAACTCATTTGAACTGGGCAGTTAGAGATGTGGAGCAGGGATCTGGATTGAATCTCACTGATTCTCTGTTTCTCTTGCTATGTTGAAAAAGTAAACTCCATGGCCTCAGTATTGGAAACTCATCCTTAAATATAAAATTATGAGAGGAATTAGATAGGGCAGACAGTCAGAACCTTTTTCCCAGGGTGGAAATGGCAAGGGCTAGAGGGCATAGGTTTAAGGTGAAAGGGGAAAAGGGGATGTGCAAGGCAAGGTATTTTACATAGAGAGCGGTGGGTGCCTGGAACGCACTGCTGAGGGTGGTGATGGAGGAAGATACATTAGTGGCATTCAAGAGGTTTTCAGATGGGCTCATGGATATGCAGGGAATGGAGGGATATGGAACCTGTGCCGGCAGAGAAGATTGGTTTAAAGTGGCAACATGTTCAGCACAGACATTGTGGGCCAAATTGCCTGTTCACGTGCTGTGTTTTACATTCTATGTTGTAGGTTCTATAATTCTACGATCTATA
>NC_045978.1:31857595-31941953 GCF_010909765.2 Amblyraja radiata
TCCGAATAGCGGCCATTGTTTCGGTCCTTGAAGAAAGGTCCTTGAAAACGTTCACCGAGGGCGGCCCGCAGAGGTGACAGCGGAACCTCCGGTCGGTCCTCGAAGAAAGGGGAACTAAATCCCCATTCATAATAGAGAAGGTGAGGGTATATTGCGCGGGAGGGTTAATAATTGACAATATGCTGCTGCCTGCCCGCTGAGTTAAAAAGTTCCCACGGTAGACTCACGATACACAGTGCAGATTGTCGCTCCCTTCAGTTTCACCCCACCTACGCCCCTCTGCTTCCCGGCCATGTGTGTGACCCCTTCCCTCTCCAGCGCCCCGCCCATTGCACCGGCGCGGAAGCTTTGCACTGTCTTTACGTCGGCGATTGCAGCAGGACCGTGCCAGTCACCGGAGACGTCAGGACCAATTGGACACCGACCACCAGGCCCACTGCAAGCACGGACAACCCAGAGACCCACAGCCAGCAGCAACCCAGCCCAGCCCCGCTCCAACTACAGAGGAACCTGGGTTGCGGATGACGGGGCGCAGCTCGGGGCGTCGTAGGGGCCCATCGGGGAGCGGGTTCCTGTTGGTCCTGACGTCTCCGGCACCTGCCATCCTCCGGGAACTGTACCGCCCTTGCAGGAAAGTGGGGTTGTTTGCAGTTGCAGAGGGAGGGGGCAATTCACATAAACATCCATCACAGTGAGTCTCCTCCTCACTGTGATGGAAGGCAAAGACTTGTCCTTCCCCTGCTCTCCATTCCTCTCCCGAAGTCGAGGTCAAAGCCCCCGGCGGGCGCTAGCAAGTCCGCGGCCACTCAGCCACGGCGGACGTTGTAAGGCCCCCCTCCAGGTCATTCTCAACCCCGTAATTCGGGCGGGAGAAGTCACCGCTGCCGGTGCCCCGCAAAACGGTCTCCCACCGGGGACCCGCGGGCTCCCGGTGTCACCATCCACCGGAGTCGGGTCGCAGCAGCTCGCCCCCGCAGCTCTCCACGCTCCGAAGCTGGCTAGCTCCACGGAGGTAGGTCCGTAGGTCCACAGCTCCACAGCTCCCACCGACCCCCAGGCCCACTGCAAGCACGGAGTTCCCAGAGACCCACAGCCAGCAGCAACTCCAGCCCAGCCCCGCTCCAACTCCAGAGTAACACGTAGGGGCAGAAGCTGATGGTGTGCAAGGTACGTCTTGTTCTTGGGGTGGCGGATGAGGGGGCGCAGCACGGGCTGTGGGCAAACTGCCATTTGTCGCCGTAGCGGCCCATCGGGGAGCAGATTCCTCTGGAGTTGGAGGGGGAGGGGGGTATTGTGCTGTTTGATCGCCCCCTGCTATCCCAGGGACAGGGAGACACAGCGGCTTTTTAGACTGGTGGGCAATCACTTCCAAAGTTCTGCCCACACAGTCAGTACACCTCTCCTACACTGCATTTCATACAAACATTTATTCTGCAAGAAAAAACGACATTGAAGACTCAAACTCGCGATCGAGTAACTGCCAGGATCAAGGCGCAAACTCGCGACCTTGCGGATATGAGCCGAGCACTCTACCACTGAGCCAGCCATTAAAATCTACGCAAAAAAATTTCCATTCCGAAGACCGACAAATTCTGAATTACGAAAAGTGTCTGGTCCCAAGGCTTTCGGATAAAAGGTTGTGCATTATCTACAAAATGTCAATCAGTAATTTGACGCCTGGGAAACATACAACCTTCAACATGTAAATGGATATGGCAGGAATTGCATGAATACATCACTGCATACAAGATCAACTCCAGGGTACACATCATTCTCCACTGGAATCATATTGGAATCATATTGCCAACTCTCAACAGTGAATGAGAAATAAATACATATACCTCATTCCATCACTTTCTATCATCTCAGCCTTTACTTGCAGCTTATGAATAGAGCCAATCAAATCATTATTTCCAGCCATACTTACTGATTAAATCAAAACTGAAACTATGCTATTGATTAATCTTCCTGGTATACCATCTCAATGCCTCACATCCTTTTTCCTTAGGCTGTCCTGCTGCTCCAATACAATCTTACTCAGGTGGCTATAGCCAAACTGATGGAAGTTTGCCCATTTGGAGTGGACTATGAATGGCAGCATGAAGTAGTTCTGGCTTCAGACTGCATTTTTTGTCATGATGAAAGGCACAGTTGTACAGTTGATATAGCTGTTATCTCACAGCGCCATAGACGCAGGTTCAATTCTGACCCTGGATGCTGTCCATGTGGAGCTTGCTCGTTATTCCTGTGACCATGTGGATTTTATCCGGGTGCTCCGGTTTCCTCTCACATCCAATAGATGTGGGGGTTTATACATTAATTGGCCTCTGTAAATTGGGCACTAGTATGTAAAAAGTGGAGGAAAAAGTGGGATAACATAGAACTAGTGTGAATGGTTGATCAATGGTTGTCATGGACGTGGGCCTAACGGGCAGTTTCTAAACCAAACTAAACAGCAGCAGTCTGAGCTCACATGGCTATTTGAGAGTCCACTGCAGGACTCTAAAATGTGTGGGTGGCTGGGTGGGTGGCTTTTGCTTGTGCTGAGATATTGGCCATAGTTAATGCATAATGGTTTGAATTTGTGAGTGTACTGAATTAAAGTAGGCCATCACCTCAGTGCTGAAAAGAATTACCTCCAGGCTTTGCATATGGACTTGTGCATGGCCGAAGTTGACACCATGTTACTTGGCATTTAATTCATCCATTTTGTGGCCTACAGCAGCAACAAGCTTGAAGCCATAGATACAGAGCTTGGAAGCACATGAGGTATCAGCGATGTGCGTCTTTTGTAGAAGAGGAACATCGGCATTAAGGTCCTTAGCAGATCTTGAGATGTATTTATTCTTTGCCCTGGACATTCCTTCCACATTTAGCTGGTAGATGCATAGAGATTTCCAGATGCTGCGGGAGTTTTGGCCCTGGGATGGGCCGTTTGGGTTACGAGTCACTAGTGGCATGGTCAAAAGTAACCTAGCTCCCTTACTCTTCAGAAGAGTAAAGGTGGTAGTGCTGGTAGAGAGAGGTTGGTGAAGGGAACGGAGGAGAGAAAAAAATATTAGCACTGGGAGATACTAAACACTACAGTTGCTGCAAACCTGGAATACGAAATATCCAGTAGTCCAGGGAGCATGTGAATAGAGAGAAAAATTGAGTAAACATGAACAAGATTGACTTATTTTAGAATAACAGAACTGGCTTATTTTAATACAAAATGGAAAGGCTGGGTGTCTGAAATTATTGAATTCTGATAAAGGGTCCCACCCATTCATGTTCTCCAGAGATGTTGCCTGACCTGCTGAGTTACTCCAGCACTTTGTTTTTTTTTTTGTAAACCAACATTTGCAGTTCCTTGTTTCTCCGTTTTATTGAATTCCGAGCGTTGTAACATGCAATGTCAGAGGATAAGATGCTGTTTCCCGAGCTTATGTTGGACTTTATTGGAACAGTTAAGAGGCCAAAGATAGTGTGCGGGTGAGATGGAGAATTAAAATGATTTGGAAGTCATTTGGAAGTTCAGACTTATCCTTGAACTGACCAGAGTTGTTCCACAAAGCTTTGCAATTCACATGGCGAGGAAATAGACAAGAATGGAATACAAACTCTATCTGTGGCTTGTAAATCAAAGCAAATGATGAGATCAAAGTAAGTTGAATTTAAGGCAGCGTATTGGATTTCAATGAACAATTTACCTTCAACACAAAAAAACAATTAACAGATATTGGAAACTAACAAACCTTCAATAACTTTGTGTCACTCAGCCTCTCTTTGATTCTACCTTAACGCAGACATTCTCTTTCCACCTCCATATCTCCCCATTCTCTGAATGTAAAACATTTTTGATCTCTATATTGCTCAGCTCCGATGAAAAGTCATTGACCCAAATCGCTAATTCTATTTCTTGGTCATATGTAATTCCATTCATGCCCTTGGTACGACATCTGATATGCAATATTATTTAATCTTAGGCCTTAGTTTGTTCAATATTCATGAGAGACTTCAACACCATGTCTACCAAAGCATCCAGATGCCAGAAAATTGGGTTACCTGTTCTTGCCCATGCTTACGCCTACATGCCGACATGAGTGGAATATGGAATAATTCTAAAAGGGTAGCAAAGCAATAAGCTCATTCAGTTTCAAATGGTCATGACTTCAATCAGTGTCAAGTGGCTACAACTAAAGTGGAACGTCACGCATTCATTCTCTCCAGAGATGCTGACTGTCCCGCTGAGTTACTCCAGCATTTTGTGTCTATCTTTGAATTAAACCAGCATATGCAGTTCTTTCCTACACATTTTGGCTACCACTAAAGATCACTGTTAACACAAAAAGACAGGAAGTGCTGGAGTAACTCAGCGGTTCTGTCAGCATCTCTGGAGAACATGAATAAGAGACATTTCGGCTCGGGACCCTTCTTCAGACTCACACAAATTCAAATCAGTCTGGATGAAGGGTCCCAACCCAAAATGTCTCCCATCTATATTCTCGTGAGATGCTGACTGACACGCTGAGTTACTCCAGCAATTTTTGTCTTTTTTTGTAAATCAGCATCTGCAGTTCTTTGTGTCTAACTGTTAACAAAACTGGACTCCTCAATTGATGTTGGCCCATTATTATAATCATAATACAGTAAAAGCTTTACTATCTGGCAGCCATGGGGAATGGGAGATGCCAGTTAGTCAAATATGTTTGTTAGACAAGAATTGAATATTTTCATAAAATCAATATTGTAACTTACAACTAAGGGAAACAAAATTCAATATTTCACAATACTCATGAATGAGTTGTGATCCATTTATTATAGTACAGACAGAGGCATTACAATATTAATATTGTATACTATTACAGAGTAATTTAAAATATACAATGCACTTCAATTATCATTCACTTGTTACCACTGGTACAATACTACATTAATTTAACATTTTTACACTGTATCAAGACTCTTTTGCTGCAGGAGGGGAATCTACAAACTGGCTGCTGGCATTGATGATATTGGTTATAATGCAGAGCTTGAAAGTTTCACACATGCTGTAGAAGCAGTTTGCAGCAAATTTTGAATGTCTGACTGCCTAAAACTAAGTTGCCTTTTCTTCATAAAATTGTTACGGCTCATGTGTAGCTATAACACTTCCTGCGCAGAATAACAGTATTCTTGTTACAGCATTTGTTGAATAATTCCAGATCTTTTCTAACATTTGCCCAGAATATTTTTGACTTGTGAGTCAGAATATATTGGTTGTCGTCTACCTGGGAATCTACATTAAAAGCAATGGCTAGGTCAGGATTAATATTTTGGATGATATGAACATCAGTTAAGTTGAAGTGGCTTTGATACTAGGATCCATATTCACTCATTCTTCAATTTCTTCTTTTCCAAGTTCTGCAAGTTGGTTTGAGTATCAGCATTCTTAAGGACATCTCTTATTTCACTAACTGGCTTCTCTTTGCTTGCTTCCAAACCTTCACATTCTTCATCAGAGAAGTCACTCTCGAACACAATGGACAGCAGAAGTTTCCTGAAGACTCTTCTCAAAGTTCGACCCACAGAATTCCCAACACGTTAAATTATAAATTGCACGGTGTACTTGGATTGACATTCTTGAATGGTACTCTCTTAGTTCATCAGTTTGCATGTTCAATCCTTCCAATAGAGAGTTTTCATGTTTTGGACATTTCCTTGATCGATCAACTGTAGAAGAGCTGTCACACTGAAAAGCAGGAAAGCTATGGAAATATTTCCAGAATGAACATGGGCTCTGTAGTTAATGAGAATAAGAATGTCTTTAGTATCTTCTGACTTTCCTCAAATGTACCTTTACTGCTGATGCAAAAACATGATGGAATCAATGTGAGTGGATTTATCTTTCCATGCAAGCAGTAAATTGTGCTTGATATTCCATTGGTAGGTGTGTGATACCCTTGAAAGTTCTTGTTGTATTTTCTGGCAATCAGTAACCTTACCTTCTGCATGCCTGCCACATTAGCACAGTTATTACAGTAAAATAATCTTAATCCTTAAAGCCAGACGCTGTTTTCTCGCTTGCACCTGCTTATGCCAATTTTAGATGAAACCGCAAACCCAGTTTTGGCATCGTAGATTTGTTCTCTGGAGAGAGACCACGTTCATTTACCAATTTCTGAAAGAACTTGCTGTATTTTTGAGCAGATTTTTTTTTCTCCATACTGAAATATCAGGATTTCAGATACCATAACAAAGGTTTAAATGTGAGAATCAACCATCTAAAAATATGTTGGGTTCTGTAAGCTGCACTATCTCATGAAAGTCCTTAGCTTTTTTGATACTCTGAACAATCTCAAAACAAACCTACTTTGCCTAACTGGGCTAGTATTGATTTTTGAAAAGCATGATAAGTTTTACACCCTTGCTCATCTCAAAGTGAACCATTTGAGCTTTTATACAGTACATTATTGAACGTTAAATTCCATCATCAGATTATTCTAATTTTTACTTTACTAGATACTTTACTATTTTCACCTTCTTCATGATTGTAAGCCTACATTTTTGTCAATATTCTGTTATACCAATGATGATTTTATGACAGATGGAAGAAGAGGGGATGCACGCGACATAAAAATGGATAGAAATGCATGCTGGATAGTTTGGTTTAGTTTAGAGATAGTTTAGATTGTGTAAACAGGCTCTTCTGCCCATCTAGTCCACGCCGACCAACACTACACTAGGGACAATTTATAACTTTTACCGGCCAATTATCCTACAAATCTGTACGTCTTCAGAGTGTGGTAAGAAACCAGAGCACCCAGAGATATGCAATCTCCATACAGACAGCACCCATATTCAGGATCGAACCGAGTCTCTGGCGTTGTAAGGCGGAAAAACTACCTCTGCGCCACCGTGCTGCTGTCAAAAGAAAGGCCAATTTTCCTGGATTGTGAAGGATTAATTTGCATTGGTTTAAGAGGGAAAAAATGTTGATTAGCAGAATTTTCAGGTTAATTGAAGACTGGATAGTAAAGCTTTCACTGTAAGGAGATGAGCTCTAAATTTTGCTTCAAAGGGACAGGTTAATTATGCGTTACAATCCTTGCATTCACTTTTCACAGTTATCCTGTTTCTATCCTACAATTTTTTCCTCAATTCATATAAAAATGAGTAAATACCTTCTAAGGTCTTTTTGGATGAAAGAATATGCCATAATCTATCAGTGGCGCCTGGCAATGTTTTGTGTAAGTAGCTTGATATGCGTGTGCCAAATTTTCACTTGATGACTATAGATCCATACATTAGCTGGAGGTTGAAGCTCCTCTACTTCCTGGCTTACCTGTGGATCTTAGCCTGTTTCTGGCGGCTCTCCAAGTGACAGCACCAGCTTTGACTTGGCTGCTGCAGAAGGAACAGTTATGGCTAGTTGTCAGGTGAAGGCATGATACACTAATCTGTTATCTGACTATTCAAAAATCCCGATGTTTCGGCATCTGACTCACCAGATGATGTTTGCCATGTTCCCTTTCTATTTGTTGGTGCCCTGGCTCCTTTGCTGCATTTTTATTCAATGGGGCCCCGTTTCCCATGCTCCCTCAATTTATCGGGTCTCTGTTTCCCATGCTCCCTCAATTTATCGGGTCCCGTGCTCCCTTTAAACTTAACAGACTCACTGAAAAAAATATTATAAAACTGTGTAATTGCTTAAAAAAGTGAATTTAATTGTGTGTTGGGGTATTAATAGGAATAACATCCAACAGTCCAAATAATCTGCCAGTTTTGCATTGTCAAAGTCGCTGGTATCAGAGTTTTACTGTATGAGATCTCATTTGACTTTGTCACTGCACTGCACTTCATCTTAAGGGCCTGTCCCACTTACACGATTTTTTTCGGCGACTTGCCGGCACCGGTCATAGTCGCAGCAGGTCACCGAAATGTTTTTAAATGTTGAAAATCCAGCGACAACCAGAAAAAAGGTATGACTCTTTGGGCAACTATTCACGACCAAACAGGCATCACCCCGCGACATGTATCACTACATTGGATCGTAATCACTACATTGGTAGTCAAGTATCACTACATTGGATGGTAATCATGATTGTACTAATTTTATGCAGTTATGTGGATTTTGAAGGATGGCAATATTAGTTTGGCTGAGCTTAATGCTCATCAGATATTGACTTCTTGTGCAGTAGTTCATTCTTTGCATCCTGAATGCCATCTCAACTTCTGATAATAATGTTGTAACAAGTTTTTCCCTTCCTGAGCAACTAACCTGTTTCCTGGTGGTAATTTAAATTTAGTTGGAGGAATTTCAGAGGCCCTGGTCATTATCATCCAGACATGTATTGATTTACGGGCAGTGCGAAGACCTGGAATATTACAAATGTACAATGTACAATTTCTTTTTTTAAAATCAAAGTTAATAAACCTGCCATGTATTGGGGAAGATTCTCAACATCTAGGGAAGAATTAGCAGACGCTTAAATCAAGATGGATTGATGAGGGACAGTCAGCATTGATTGGTTAAAGTCAAATTCTGTTTACCGCACTTGAAAAAGTTTTTTGATGAAGTACAGACAGACTTGACGAGATAAATATAGTTTATATAAAATTTATATACAAATTGACTTCCAAAAGGAGTTAAACATTAAAAAAAAATTACAAGATAGACTTCCATCAAAATTGAAGCCCAAGGAATAAAAGAGGTGGTAACATGGATGGTCATTTGGCTGATTAACACGTGTAAAGAATATTAATGAAAAATTGGTTTTGGGACTGGAGGAAAGTTCCCAAGGAGTTGGCATTAGGGTCACTGCTTTTTTTAAAAATACTTATTAAATTATTTGGCTACATCCACAATTTTAAAATTTGCATGAGGCACAACTTAGAGGCAAAGCAAACCATACGGCAAATAGTTTTAGATCATGTAGATGTAGACATCAAATGTAGACAGACTGATGAAATGGTTAGATAAGAGGCAGCTATGTTGTGAAATGGGAAGTGTTACATATGGGAGGAAACAAAAGGGGATACTATATAAACTCAAGGGCACTATACGAAAAACATATATGTACAGAGAGATCTGGGGGAATGTTCATTGGAGGTACCAAGACTAGCTGATAAAGTGGTTGAAAAATACTTGAATCCCTTTGTTTATTAAGTAGTTATCTGCCTCTGCCTTAAAAAATGTTCTTTCACACATCTAAGTTACAGTGGTTTCAAATCCAGCCTATTGAATGTTCCTATGTAGGGCAATCTGCCTATTCTTAACAACAGTCTAGTAAACCTCTTCTAAACTGTCTTCAATCCATTAACATATATTCTTAAGTAAGGATGGTGAATTAAGTTCTGTTTCCGGAATGTAGAAGTGGTTTGGGCAGAAATAAGAAATAAAATAGACAGAAGCTTGTGGGAGTGATGGGATTGGCTCCCCAACAGTAATCACACAGTAGGACAGAGCAAAATGGAAGAAATAATAGGAGCTTTTCAGAAATAATTGGCAATAAACATGGTGAATTTTAATCTAGATATAGAAAACTAGAAACTGCTTCTAAATCCTAGTAACATCATTTAGGTTATCTCTCTCCATTGAGCTAACACTACCATAACAGAGCCACTCTTCTACCTCTTCCTAGCTTCTTGTCCTTCTTAAATGTCATGTACTCTCTGATAATCAACCCCATTGTACATTAATTTGCAGCAGTGTTTTTGTAATGATTATGAGGTCATATTTATTTTTATCTGTGCTCAAAATTCAACTGTTCTGTTTTGAAAGCTGCTTGCATAGAATCTTTAGTTTAGTCCTTTTGTTATTTTTTTTAACCTCTTGTCTAATCTACTTATTTACTCCTTGATCCCACTTTATCTACTATAAACCCACTGATTCCCATGGCTATCTGGACTACACTTCTTCCCACCCTACTTCCTGTAAAGACTCCATCCCCTACACCCAATTCCTCCGTCTACGCCGGGGCATCGGAGATGTCCTCATTCTTCAGGGAACGGGGGTTCCCCTCTTCTACTATAGATGAGGCTCTTACCAGGGTCTCTTCTATACCCCGTTACTCTGCTCTCACATCTCCCCACTCGTAACAAGGGCAGAGTCCCCCTTGTCCTCACCTTCCACCCTACCAGCCGTCACTTACAACAAATAATCCTCCGACATTTTCGCCACCTCCAACGGGATCCCACCACCAGCCACACCTTCCCATCTGCTCCCTTGTCTGCTTTCCGCAGAGACCGCTCCCTCCGTAACTCCCTGGTCAATTCGTCCCTTCCCACCCAAACCATTCCGTCCCCTGGCACTTTCCCTTGCAACCGCAGGAAATGCTACACTTATCGCTTTACCTCCCACCTTGACTCCATTCAAGGACCCAAGCAGTCTTTCCAGATGCGGCAGAGGTTCACCTGCACCTCTTCCAACCTCACCTATTGCATCCGCTGCTCTAGGTGTCAGCTGCTCTACATCGGTGAGACCAAGCGCAGGCTTGGTGATCGCTTCGCCCAACACCTCCGCTCGGTTCGCAATAACCAATCTGATCTCCGGTTGACTCAGCACTTCAACTCCCCCTCCCATTCCGAATCCGACCTTTCTATCCTGGGCCTCCTCCATTGCCAGAGTGAGGCCCACTGTAAATTGTAGGAAGCACCCCAACAGTATGAACATTGACTTCTCCAATTTCAGGTAGTCCCTGCTTTCTCCTCCCCTTCCCGGCTCTCCCTCAGCCCACTGTCTCCGCCTGTTCCTTTCTGCTTCCCGCGCCCCCACCCTCACATCATTCTGAAGAAGGGTCTCAACCCGAAACGTCGCCTATTTCCTTCGCTCCCTAGATGCTGCCTCACCCGCTGAGTTTCTCCAGCATTTTGTCTACCTACTCCTTGATCTATATCCTTTATCCATTCCTGTCACTGTCTGTTTATATGTCACATTAATACCGTTCTCTCCAGTTTTACCTCCATTCTTTCATTTATCACATCTGCGCAATTTTGATCGCTTTTCCCTGTATTGGTTTAACAACCTATTTGGTTCTCAACATATAGGCTCATTAGAGTACTGGCCCAAGCACAGATCAGGTGCAGATTGTTTCAATGGTAGAGATTCTGCTTTTCCCATTAATTATGCTGGTACTCCAAGAACTGCACTCCACTTTTGAACTGTACATTCAGTTCTTTAAACGTATGTTTTAGGTTATAAATTATAATGTATTTAGATTAAGCCACATCTTTTTAATTGACCTTCAATTTTATTGACCACTACTATAAATTGGACAAATATGACCCATTTTGGAAAATCTGACCACTTGGTTATGCTTCTACTCTTGCTTACAAGCAGAAACTGAAGCAGGGGAATCCGGTACAGAAAGTCTTGCTGTGCTAGTCTGAGGAAACAGGTGAGTTACTTTGCCACTGCTTTGACTAGGTCGGCTGGACTTAAGGACTCTGCGCCAACCTAAATAACTATGCCACTGCTGTCAAAGATTTCATCAGTAAGTGTGCAGACAAATATTTGCTACAGATGACAATATGAATGCTCTCCAACTGGAAAACATAGGGTCCATTCCAATTTCAAGCCCAAGTCTGCAGCGTTCAAGTCAAATGACCATGAGAGGTACAAGAAATACACCTACAATCTTTGCAAAGCCATCAGGAAGGCCAAAATGAAATTACAGACCAAGCTAGAGCCCCAGGATAAATGTTGATTGTGGCAGTGCTTGCATGCTAAAATGGGCTACAAAGTCAGACAGTATTGCTGGCAACAACTCGTCCCTCCCCGACAAGCTCAATGCACTATACACATACCTTAACCAGATCAGTGGAATGACTTTGTCCACCCTGACAGCCTCAGATTCACTGTTGCAGGTGAGTATGGCTACCATTTTAGGATTCAGACATCTTTAACCACTCCATTCTCCATTCTGAAGTCCCCACTTGCTTTAAGCAGTGCAGTATCATCCCAGTGCCAAAGAAAAGCAGTGTGCCTCAATGATTACCATCCAGTGGCTCTGCCATCCACCATCATTAAGTGGTTTGAGAGGTCGGTCATAGAGCAGACACAGTCTAGCTTCATTACAGTTTGCTACCGTCGCAACACGTTCACCACAGACATTATCTCCCTGGCTCTACATTCACCGCTGGAGCATCTAGATAACAATGACACCTACGTCAGACTTCTATTAACTGTGAACAGCTCTGCCTTCAACACCAACATCCCAATCAAATTAATCTCAAATCCTGAACCCACGAGTCAGCCTTCTGGATCCTCGACTTTATGACCCACAGACCACAATCAGTGAGGATAGACGACAAAACAACCTCCACGATAATTCTTGACACTGGTTCCTTGCAAGGATGCATGCTCACCCCTTACTATACTCTCTATACACTCATAACTGTGCTCATAACATTCTGCTCCAACTACATATACAACTTTGCAGATGACACCACTGTAGTGGCCATATCGCGAACAATGATGGTCAGAGTACAGGAAGGAGATGGAGAGCGTAGTAACATGGAGTCAAGACAACAACTTCTTATTCAATGTCAGCAAGATGAAGGGGCTTGTTATTGACTTCAGGAAATGAGGTTGGGTACATACACTACATCACAATGGTGATTAAGTGGAGATGGTTGAGAGCTTCAAGTTTCTAAGCATAACTATCACCAACAACTTGTCCTGGACCAACTACATTGAAGCTACAGCAAAGAGAGCACACCAATGCCTCCACTTACTCAGCAGACAAAGGAGGTCCAGCATATCTCCAACAACATTTGTTAACCCCTACAGGTACGCAGTAGGACACATCCAATTGGGATGCATCACAGCTTGGTTTGGCAACAGCTCTGCCTAATGCTCCTGTCCCACTTAGGAAACCTGAACGGAAACCTCTGGAGACTTGGCGCCCCACCCAAGGTTTCCGTGCGGTTCCCGGAGGTTGCAGGTGGTTGCCGGAGGTTGCAGGTAGTGGAAGCAGGTAGGGAGACTGACAAAAACCTCCGGGAACCACACGGAAACCTTGGGTGGGGCGCAAAGTCTCCAGAGGTTTCCGTTCAGGTATCCTAAGTGGGACAGGGGCATAAGACTGCAAGAAATTGCAGAGAATTGTGATGTAGCCAGTCCTCACTGACCACCCTCTCCCCCCCCCCCCCCCCCATCGACTCCATTTACACTTCACGCTGACTCGAGAAAGCCCCACATAATCAAGGACCGTTTTAACTACGATCATTTCTTCTTCTCCTCTCCCATCAGGCAGATGATACAAAAGCTTGAAAGCATGTACCACCAGATTCAGGAATAGCTTCTTTCCCACTACAATCAGATTACTGAACAGTCCTCCCATAAATTAGGATGTTCCAACCTACCTTGGACACCTTCTTTACAATTGTAATGCTATTATACTATGTTCTGACCTCTGATATTTTTCTCTTTGTATTATCATGGTACTCGTATATGGCTTAATTGTACACAATTAAGTATTAAACACAACTAGTATGATTTGACTGGATAACATACACAAAAAAAGCTTTTCACTGATATATCTAACAATAATAAACCAATAACAATAATGGCCCCAGCATAGAGTGCCATGTTTTTTGTTGTTGTCCAACAGGGCATGAGTGTCTTACTTTCTCTGTAAATGATAGTAAGATTATAGGAGGATGAGAAAATAGATCTGTACGGTGGTACAAATGACCATTCATGTAGAATTGGAAGTGAAAAGTAATGGTGATGATAGGGAACAGAAACTGTTCTTTTTAGCTACATGTTGATTCCACTTATTTTCCAGTGCTTGATAAACAGCAAATCCCCCATTCAATAAGTGATACAACAACTAATATAAAATCAAAGCTGTGTAGCCCTGCCAAATCAACACGTGAATAGGGTTTAACAATTCTGTAGCAGAGGAGAGGAGGTGCTCCCAAGAACATCGTGATATACTCAACAATGATGATACACAACCTGTATGTACTAAAATCCACATTGAAACACTGAAAACATGTGCAATAATGGTGGCTCAAAGATCCGAGATCTGGATAATTGGAGTTGGCTTCCCCCCTGAAATCCCCATTGTCAAAGAAGCCAGCCTTTAGCCAATTAAACTTATTCCACATTGTGTACGGAAACAGTTGTGAACACTTTATATAGCAAAGACTACAGGACCAATCAACATCATGCATGTAATACTGAACACTTGTTCAAGTCTTGGCTGTACCTCTAATCAAACTGTTTCAGTGCAATACTTCTTAAGAATTACCATATGAGAAATTGCCCATGCCTGTTCTCAAAAGCTGTATGAATCTAATCCAGCTAATTACTACTTAATTTGTCTACTCTCAGTGATCAGCAAGGAGATGGTAACTATGTTGTCAAATGGCACTTATCACTCGGTTGAGGTTTTGCCTGGAATATTTGGCTCCAGACTTCATCACAGCCTTGGTTCAACATGGACTAAGAGGTTGAATTTCAGAGGTGAAATGAGAGTGACAGATCTTGGCACCAAGGCAGCAGTTGACCAAATGCAGCAATGCGACTGATGTGCTGAAGTCTATCGTGTAAAAAAACTCCAATGGCTGCATTCCCTCCTCACACTAGATGACTATGGCTATGGGCATCAATCATCCTAGTTCTAAAGTAATTCTCAGGACAATGTTCTGAGCCAAAACATTTTCAGCTATTCCAACAGTGGTTTTCTTTCCATTAATATGGGGAGGCTTGCACATGATTGTACCAGGTCCAATTCCATTGGTAACTAATGAGCAAATACAGCAGTTTATGCCTCCATACAGCAAGACCTAGATAATGTTCAAGCATGGCGAATACATGACAGGTAATAATCAGGGAGACAGTCAGAGTGGTCGGAGAACTAGTAAGGGGGAGGGATGGAGAGAGAGGGAAAACAAGAAATACATGACAGGTAATAACGCAGATACTGTGCAGATGCTGGAGTCATGAGCAAAAGGCTTCCTTCCAATCCAAATTCCTCACATCCGTCATAAAAATAGATCACCATTGTTTCAGCAGTACTGGGTCTTAATCCTGGAACTCCCTGCCCAATAGCATTGTGGGAATACTTTCACCAAAATGTTAGCAGCTGTTCAAGAAGGCAGATCATTTTTTGTGCTATTAGGAATGGGCAATAAATGCTGTTCTTGCAACTAATGCCAACATCCAATAAACATTCGGAAATTTTAAAAGGATCTACATGGGAACAATGAATACGACATGTTGAATGTAATGGTAGACAAAAATGTTGGAGAAACTCAGCGGGTGAGGCAGCATCTATGGAGCGAAAGAAATAGGCAACGTTTCAGGCCGATACCCTGTAATGTTCAGTTTGAGAGTGGTACAATGAAGTTTGAAATTACAGCATTAAACTGAAATAAAGGCAATAACCAGTGTGAGGGGTAAGTTGACTGAGGTGGATTGGGAAATTAAATTAAAAGATATGATGGCAGAGATTGAATGAAATCGTTCATAATGCTTAATAAACTACACTCCTTTGAGATAAGAATCGAAGAGAAAAGTGATGTATGGTACTCCAAAGAAAGGTGGTGTCAGATTGAAAGAGTTCAATCATTCCAAAGAATAGTAGCAAGGTTGGGCAACTATAAAACTTGCAAAGGATTAATAACGTTGATAAAGTAGGAAAAAGTGGAACATGTCAGCAAACTAACAAGAAATAAAGAAAACGGTAGTTAGAGTTCTGCAAGTAAGTAAAAAGGAAAAAAGCATAAAAACTAACTGTAGATCCCATTAAAGATGAGAAGTAAATATGAGTAGGAAGGAACTGCAGATGTTGGTTTTCACTAAAGATAGACACAAAATGCTGGAGTAACTCAGGCAGCATCTCTGGATAGAAGGAATGCGTGATGTTTCGGGGCGAGACCTTTCTTCAGGCTGAGAGTCAGGGGAGACGTGTAAGGCGTGAAAACAAGATATTAAAGGGGATGAAGCTCAAGGAAAATGTAGAATAGATCATTGTTAACTAGGAGACGGTGACAAGAAAGCATTGGAGATAAGATTTAATTGGGGACAGTCAGACTGGTGGGAGAACTAGGAAGGGGGAGGGATGGAGAGAGATGGAAAACAAGATGGGAAAGGAGGGAGCTGCAGGCCATTTAATCTAACATCTTTCAGCAGGAAAATGTTGACATACACTGTTATGGAGTAATAATTGAACAATTAGAAAAGCATATCATGATTAGGCACATCAGTTTTAAGAAAGGGAAATCATGTCTAACAAACAAGAGCTCTTTCAGGAAGTAAGCAGCAACAAGCTAAAAGGGAGCAAGAAAAATGTATTTGGAGTTTAAAAAAAGGCATTTGATAGGGTGCCCGCTGAAAAGGTTTGTGCGAAAGATAATGACATGGTGTTGAAGGAAAAAACATTGTCATGGGTAGAGTAATGGGTATGGACAGAATGTGGAGAAAAGAGATAATAGGTGATTTAAAGACTAGCAGACCAATTATTTGATGGGGGACATTCTGATTCTGTGCCATTTGTAGGCACGTGCAGAGGACAATAGATAATTGTTTATGTTAATTGGCCCACAGTGAAACCCTTCATTATGAGATCAAGGAAGATGTTATTTAATGGGTAGGCTATTTAGAATGGAGATGAGGAAAAACTTTTTCACCCAGAGAATTGTGAATCTGTGGAATTCTCTGTCTCAGAAGGCAGCGCAGGCCAATTCTCTGGATGCTTTAAAGAGAGAGTTGGATTGAGCACTTAAAGATCGCGGAGTCAAGGGATATGGTGAGAAGGCAGGAACGGGGTACTGATTGTGGTTGATCAACCATGATCACATTGAATGGCAGTGCTGGCTTGAAGGCCTGAATGGCCTACTCCTGCACCTATTGTCTATTGCCTCCTCTGGTATTAAAACATTGTGAAAGGCATATCTCTGCCTTTTAATACAAACCAGGTATATCTGCTCAGTCACCTAATTATCTGCTGTCTCCATATTCAGGGAGACATCCCTCAACACCATAACACAAGAGGCAAATTTTAAGAGTCTAAGTTCTCTGTCCTCAGAAGCTTTTGACCTTCCTTTTGAATCATTTTGTCTCATCAAAAATATTTGAAGATTCCATATAATGTGCTCACGTTGTAAATATGTAATTCAATGAAACCATTTGTCAGATTCAGCACAGTGAAATAAATAATGTTGCTGTAGTATTGTATTGAATCACCTGCTGTTGTCTTTGTTCTTACTAGTATGAAGACTATATGTACTTTGAATTTGGAGATTTGACTGAGAGGGTCTTCAAGTGAATGTCTGATTGTGCGGAATAGACTTTTATATTTCCCAGTTTGTTTCATAGTAATTCCATTCATGTTAAGTTATAAATGGATAATTTTATGATAGCAATCTGTAATTAGTTATTTGATGATGTTAGGATTTTCAGCTTTTGTTTAGATGAAGAGATCAATTGTAATGCATCCTCATTTTCTGATGCTAAAAGTTAAGAAAGTTGTCAAAGAAACAAAAGGTAGCTACAAAATGATGAAAGATTAAATAAATGAGTAAAATGATGGCAGTTGCATCATAATTAGAAGAAATGAGCGGTTGCCTACTTTAATGGAATGAGTAAAAAGGATTATTATTTAAATAATATGAGACAATTGTGCTTTAGTATTTAGACAGTCCTGGGCGTCCTTGCACATGAATCCCAGAATGTTTGAACATAGATACTGCAGTTAATTAGGAAAGTAAATAGACTATTGGACTTTATTGCATGGAGAATGGAGTAACAGAGTTTTGATACAACCCTGCAGAGAATTTGGTGAGAACATACCCAAAGCACATACCCAAAGCACAGTCTGAAGAAGGGTTTCGGCCCGAAACGTCACCTATTTCCTTCGCTCCATAGATGCTGCTGCACCCGCTGAGTTTCTCCAGTATTTTTGTGTACCCAAAGCACATATTACAGTTTTGGCCTTTTTATTGCCTAGGATAAGATTCTTTACTGAAGGAATAAGCAAAATGAGTTTATTCTCTGAAATTTAGATGATTTAGACGTGATTTTATTGAAATGTATAAGAATCTATTCTCTGCCAAGAATCTTGGCAGAGAGCTGCCTTAATGAAAAGTCATGCAATTTCGTACTCTTACTTAAATTTTTCATATATACGCTTTTTGTTCTTGATATTTAAATGAGGACAATAAACACTTTGTCTGGATCATTGTTGTTAATTCTCATAAAATAATAAAATTGCCCTGTAGGTCCAAGTTTTCTCTCTTCCAAAGAAAACCAACCAATGAACTGCCCAGCACCTGTTAAGATATATTGTGATTACTTACCATTGAGATCTGGATGAATCAGGAACGAATCTTTGCTTTGGTTTGAGAATATACTGGGTTCTTCAGCTATGGCAGGAAAAACAGGGAAGCAGCCTTTATGATTCAGTCAGTTGGAATGGGAATGACAGTGGGGTGTGTTACTAGATGTAAACAGTTGTGGTAGGATTTATGGTGGGGCAGAAGATAAGATGTGGTCAGTGTGTGGCATGAATGATAGCAGGGCAGGCTATACCATATAATCAGCATGACAGATATGCCTTTATGATGTAACTGGTATATGACATTGAAAAGTTTTATAAATTTGATATAATGCTAGGCTGGTAATTGTATCAAAGAAAAGAAAATGAATGGTGATGTAACTGATCTTTGGTGGTAGCTCAAAATGAATCAAATTAGCATCTTATTTTACCGTTTGCCTGAATATTATTTCCATCAACCAATGTTATGTGAAGGATCGTTGATTTTTAGATTCTAATATTTGCACCGAGTTTATTTATATTTTGATTTATGGACCTCAGTAGTGGAACTAAGGGACGGTAAGCAGTATATTTTGCTTGCTTAGGAGATAATGCCATTACATGTGTGAGATATGTTATTAAGCTAAATGTAACAAGGAGTTATCTCCACATCCAGGCTGATATAGCTGATTTCAGTCACAATATTATAGGCTTGGGATACATAAAAGAAGTGCCAATTAGGTTTCTAATCCTAATTGGCACCAATAACCTATGCTGGAAAACAAATCAGTTTAGATGTCTGCTGAGAATGGTGTCAAGAGGCAAACCCAAGGAACTTCCAAAAAAGAAAAAAACTCCAAAGACGTGCAGATTTGTATGCTAATTGGCTTCTGTAAATTGCCCCATGTGTAGAATGGGACAGCATTGACCTAGTGTGTGGGTGATCATTGTCAGCATGGACTCAATGCACTGAAGGGCCTGTACCTCCAAACTATTATCTCTAAACTAAATGGCAGATGACGAAATCTTGAGCAAAACACAGAGGTGAATTTTTGGAAGGCATTCTGTAAGGTGGCAACATGACTGAACTCGGTTCTCTATCACGGCGCCACAGTGCCATCTCAAGGTATTGTACATTCTGTGTCCTTCACTGATTATTGTGTGGTGTACATTTATTGTCTGTTTTTCCAATAGTACTGTACATATTAACTCCCTTATCTGGTTATAATGGATTATCAGTAATAACAAGAGACAGGATGTTTAGGCACTAAAAATCTCTGAAATAGGCAACCAAAAAGGCATAATAAAATTACAAAAAGGCATTTATTGACAAAAAAAGGCATAAAAAGGCATTTATTTCCACCACCAAAATATGGTTAAAAATGATAATATAAAGGTATAGTACATTAAATGACCAAAGTTGCCTGGTTGCACATAATTACTAGCATTTTTTTCAAATTATCTGGTGTTAAACTATGCCGTCTGTCAGACAGAATATGTTTCAGTTGTGAAAAACTTCTTTCTACCCCAGCTGAGGTCACCGGTGCATACCTGAAACAAGCTACAAACTCTATATTCATGTCGATATCTTATGCATTACAACTACCATTGAGAACTTTAGCTATGTTTTGTATTTCTTTAAGATCTTTGTTAGCTAAAATCCCCCTCTCACATTTTCCTTGCATGTCTTTACCTACATCGCCAGGAACTTTAAGTACAAAGTACAGCAAGTGAAGATGTAAATAACTAAGCAATAGTTGAGCTCTTTGACTTCTCCAATATTTCCAATGTCAAGAAATACTCCTTTGATGGTTGACCTGCCTCCAGTGTACCGATGACCACATTGGCAGCATATCTCCCCACTGCATCAGTTGTCTCGTCTATTGATATCCATATTTTGTTGCATGCAACTTCATCTATAATTTTCTGCATAACAATGTTGAAGTTGCTGTCAACATAATTTTTCCCTAATGATGACTCGCTTGGTATAATCTCTGTGTATTCCTCTGTGTATTTCCCTAAAAAACCTCTGAGAGATTTGTTTTCCAATTTCCACAGTGGAATTCCATCATCAATGAATGCGTTGCACAGATCACTCAAACTCAGATTTGCGACTGGAGTCAGCAGTAAATGTTGTGAGGAGACAAGCTTGTGTTCCTACCTTCAGTTTCTCTGCCGCCGACTTGTGTTTAGCTGTCTGTACATGCTGGGAGCCGAAATATTTCTTCTCATAATTCACTGCTTTCTCAAATGCTTTGCAAAACAGCACACAGTTGTCTGTAGATAACATATCACTCCTGTACACTCTCAACAAATCGTTCAGTTTTTTTACATGCCGTTGACTTGACTTTAGGCATTTTGACGCTTGCAGGGGTAGATCCTACAGGAGCGGGGATGCAGACCTCTACAGCCAGGCCAAGTACAAGCTGAGAAGAGGAATCAGAGCTGACAAAGAAAGGTACTCTGAGAAGTTGAGGAGAAAGTTCTCAGCAAATGACTCTTCTTCAGTGTGGAAGGGCTTGCAAGAAATCACAAGCTACAAGAGGAAAACCCCCCGCTCCTTGAACAATCATCAGCTGACCAATGACCTGAACGAGTTCTACTGCAGGTTCGATAAACAGAAACGTAACCCTGGTACCCCCACACCCCATCCCCAACCAACACTTCACACCTACTCACAGCCTGACTCCAGTCTGCAAAGACTGGACCCTTTCCCATGCACTCCTCTCCAATCACAACTTAACACCCACTTACAGCCGGGTTTCGCCCTAGTGGTGTAAATTTTCTTGTTCAGTTTAGTTTTATTTGTCGGTTAACACAGGGTCAACGGTACAATGAAATGTGTTTGACAAGACAACAGGTCACCTCAGCAATGATATTACAAGGATAAAATTAAGGTAAAAAATAAAAAATAAAAGTGACAATGGTAGGTAAAAGACAATAATAAATAAAATAATCAACATATATGATGTGTTTATGAGTTCAGAAGCCTGATGGCATGATGATAAAAATGGTTCTTAAGTCTGGTGGTACGTGCAGCGATGCTCCTATAATGTCTACCTGACGGCAACAAGGAGAACAGTCTGTGTGCTGGGTGGCTGTAGTCCTTGATGATGCCGTGTGCCTTCCGCAGGCACCGCCAGTGGAAAATGTCCTGAATGGCCAGGAGACAGTTGCCAATAACGTGCTGTGCCGCCTTCACCACTCCCTGTAGTGATTTGCGGCTGTGGGCAGAACAGTCAGCATCACGTCAGCAGACTCTCGATGGTTCAACTGTGGAAGTTGGTGAGGATGCTGGCCTTCATGCCAAACTTCCTCAGTCTTCTCAGGAAAAAGAGCCGTTAACGTAAGTTACGTTAAAACGGCAAAAAAAGGCTGATTTAGGCACTCAATCGTGAAAAAGGCATTATCTTCCTGAAATTATCAAAAAAGGCATGAAAAGGTACATGGCATTTATGGCAAAATCCTGGCTCTAGTAATAACAGACACCATCTCCACCATGTGGTCTGTTATAGTGAGCATTTACTGTACAATGTATTATCAAAATTAATGCTGCAGAAATTCTGACATCTTTTACAGCCAAGTGAAAAACGAAACTAGTAAATGGTAACATACAGTACTGATTTACTGAGATGTTGATGAATATCATATTTAATAAACTTATTTATTAACAGATGATAGAGTAAGACTGTATTCTATGGTTTGCAAATTGGTAAAAGTATAGGGAGAGTTTAGGACAAATTTTCTGATACAAAATATTTTGAGGAACATAAAATACTCACGTGGATTAATTGTTAGAAGTACTTCACCTTCTCAAAGCAAAACTGGATAAATATTTGAAATTAAGTACTATACAGGCTTACGGTAAGACAGGCAACTGGATAATCTCAGGATCATCCGGGAAAACAAGCGTTTCCTGGACTGGACCTACAAGATCGTTACACCGAAGATATCGAAGATGATGGGGAAGGGAAGGAAGCTTGGAGTACAGGAGACCCTGGGGGATGTACCTCTTGAAAACAGGTTCACCATCTTGGAAGCTGTCGGGACAGAAGACACTGCCATTATCAGTGGGGGACAGATCTGCGAGTCAAAAGCTGACGCTGAGGCAAAACCGAAGAGATAAACGTCAGGCAGAGCCGTGGTAGTCGGGGACTCCATCGTGAGAGATACAGGCAGGGGTTTCTGCGGCAACAGGCGGGAGGTCAAGGATGGTGTGTTGCCTCCCTGGTGCCAGGATTCAGGATGTTACGGACCGATTGCAGAGCATCCTCAAGGGTGAAGGGGAGCAGCCAGAAGTGGTAATGCATGTCAGCACAAATGACGTAGTGAGGAAGAGGAAAGACATTCTGCAGCGTGACTTCAGAGAACTCGGAAGACTGAAAAGCAGGACCTCTAGGGTGGTTATCTCCAGTTTGCTTCCAATTCCTCGTGCTGGTGAGGGCAGGAACAGGGAGATAGAGGATCTGAATATGTGGCTGAGGAGCTGGTGCGGGAGGCAGGGATTCGGATTCTTAGACGACTGGGATCTGTTTTGGAGGAAGGGTAAATTGTACAAAAAGGACAGGTTGCACCTTAACAGGAGGGGAATCGGCATTCTGGCAGGCAGGTTTGCCACTGCTACACAGGTGTGTTTAAGCTAAATAGTGTGGGGGGGGGGGGGGGGGGGGGGGGGAGGAGACAAACTGGGTATATAAGGATGGAGTTAAAGGGAAAGAGATAATAAGAAAAATTGAGAAAGACACCAGAATTAACGGGGCAGAAAGCTCAGGAAGGGATAGGAGAGCAAGGCCAAATGAAATAGGAATCAATGTGAAGGCTGAGGTGAGTGATGGTTTAAAAGTATTATATATGAATGCACGAATAATAAAAATAAAGTGGATGAGCTTGAGGCTCGGTTGGAAATTGACAAGTATAATAATAATAATAATGGATGGGATTTATATAGCGCCTTTCTAATACTCAATACTCAAGTATGATGTTGTGGGAATTACGGCGACATGGCTGCAAGAGAACCAGAGCTGGGAACTGAATATTCAAGGGTATACGTCCTATCGAAAAGGCAGACAGAGGGGGGCAGAGGGGGTGGGGTAGCTCTGTTTGTGATGAATTAAATTCAGTCTCCTTGCGAGGGGTGACATAGAATCAGGAAATGTAGAGTCAGTATGGATAGAACTGTGAAATTGTACGGGTAAAAAGACCCTAATGGGAGTTATCTACAGGCCCCCAACAGTAGTCTGGATATAGGGTGCAAGTTGAATCAAGAATTAAAATTGGCATGTCGCAAAGGTAATGCTATGGTTGTTATGGAGGATTTCAACATGCAGGTAGACTGGGAAAATCAGGTTGGCGCTGGCCCCCAAGAAAGGGAGTTTGTGGAGTGCCTCCGTGATGGATTCTTAGAGCAGCTTGTACTGGAGCCAACCAGGGAGAAGACAATTCTGGATTTAGTGTTGTGTAATGAACTGGATTTGATAAGCGAACTCGAGGTAAAGGAGCCATTCGGAGGTAGTCACCATAATATGGTACGTTTTAATCTACTATTTGAGAGGGAGAAGGGAAAATCGGAAATGTCAGTATTACAGTTGAACAAAGGGGACTATGGAGCCATGAGGGAGGAACTGGCGAACGTTGACTGGAAAGATACCCTAGCATGGATGACAGTGGAACAGAAATGGCAGGTATTTCTGGGAATAATACAGAAGGTGTAGGATCAGTTAATTGCAAAGAGGAAGAAAAATTCCAAGGGGAGTAAGGGGCGACCATGGCTGACAAAGGAAGTCAAGTACAGAATAAAAATAAAGAAGTATAACATAGCAAAGATGAGCAGGAAGCCAGAGGATTAAGTATTTCTTAAAGAGCAACAGAAGATAACTAAAAAGGCAATACTTAGGTGAAAAGATGAGGTGCGAAGGTAAGCTAGCCAAGATTATAAAAGCTTCTTTAGGTATGTGAAGAGGAAAAAATTAGTTAAGACCAAAGTTGGACCCTTGAAGAATGAAGGGCCTGTCCCACTGTACGAGCTAATTCAAGAGTTCTCCCGAGGTTCCCCTGATTTGAACTCGGAGAATTACGCTAATAGCCGCTCGTAGGTACTTGGGGCTCTCGTGGACATTTTTCAACATGTTGAAAAGTTTTCCCGAGTACCTGCCTTTAGCGTTACGAGGCGCTGAGACGTCCCGAGCTCCGACGTACCCACTACGTACATTCTACGTGCTTAACATGAGATTGATTTTTTTTTAAACTAGGGAGAGCTCTTGAATTACCTCGTACAGTGGGACAGGACAGGCCCTTGAAACAGGTGAATTTATTATGGGGAACAAGGAAATGGCAGACGAGTTGCACAGGTACTTTGGATGTGTCTTCACTAAGGAAGACACAAATAGTTTCCCCGATGTACTAGTGGCCAGTAGATCTAGGGTGACGGAAGAACTGAAGGAAGTGCACTTTAGGCAGGAAATGGCGTTGGGTAGACTGATGGGACTGAAGGCTGATAACTCCCAGGGCCTGATGGTCTGCGTCCCAGGGTACTTAAAGATTTGGCTCTAGAAATCGTAGACGCATTGGTGATCATTTTCCAATGTTCTATAGATTCAGGATCAGTTCCTGTGGATTGGAGGATAGCTAGTGTTATCCCACTTTTTAAGAAAGGCGGGAGAGAGAAAACGGAATTATAGACCAGTTAACGGGATTAACGGGTCCCTTTCAGAATGGCAGGCAGTGTCTAGTGGGGTACCGCAAGGCTCAGTGGTGGGAACGCACCTATTTACAATATACAATGATTTTGATGAAAGGATTCAAGGTAACATCAGCAAATTTGCAGATGACACACAGTGTGAACTGTGAGGAGGGTGCTATGAGGATGCAGGGTGATTTGGACAGGTTGGGTGAGTGGGCGGATGCATGGCAGATGCAGTTTAATGTGGTTAAATGTGAGGTTATCCACTTTGGTGGCAAAAACAGGAAGGCAGATTATTATCTGAATGGTGTCAAGTTGGGAAAAGGGGAAGTACAAAGAGATCTGCGGGTCTTGTTCATCTATCTGTCTATCTATCTATACATAACTAAAACTCTGAACTTCTGGTTTGCGCGGTCTTTCTATTTGCACAAAAACGGTATGCGATAGTGCTGATTTTCACCAGCTCACTCACCGTTCTTCTGTGTTGTGAGTGCACCAAGTTTCCTTCCGATCGGTGGCATAATGTAAAAGTTAGCGAGGTTTAAAAATCTTAAAAACTGCGCTTGCGCAGATTGATCTCCTGCCCTGACAGTTTGTGCCGCGTGGATTAATCTCTTCACCTGTCACTCCGCGGGACAGCCCGCCCTTTCCTGCGCCATCGCGTCTTTACTGGAGCTGAGGGACGCTCTGGATGGCTGGTGGAGGTCTCCAACCGGACACAATTTTCGGAGGGACTGGAAGCGGCCCAGCCCGGCCCCGGAGATGTCGCCATGTCGCCAAATGAAAAGTGGAGACTCTGATCCCTGCAGAGGAGAATGACCAGGACCGCTGTGAGTCCCCATCACACCGCCAGCTCCAGCCCCTTCCACCCTGGTCCCCCTCGCTGACTCCTGCCCCCCTCCACCTTGAAACTCCCTACTGGCTCTTCCCCATCTTTTCTCGGAGCTCTCTATCCCCCTCCACCCCCGCCCACACACCCCTCTCCCCCCCACAACACCCCAGCTCACCCCCCCGCCCCACAACCCCCCCTGCCTACACCCCCCCACCACCACTTTCCACCCCTCCCACACATTCCAATATTGGTGGCCAGTGGGGGGGGGGGGGTGGGGGGTGGGGGTGGAGGGCTTTCTGGACCGCTGGTATGCGTGCTGTTGGTCTCCAGAGGGCTAGTATGGACATTGTGGGCCAAATGGAATCTTGGGGTGGCAGCTCAGTCCCTCAAGCCTGATGTGCTGGCAGCTCACTCACGGCTGGTGAACTGGCAGTTGACACGGCTATTCCTTGAAATTCCATTTCAAGTAGAGTGCAAGGCCACCAAATTCAAATCCATTTTCCTACCACTTCAAGCAGGGTGCAAGGCCACCAAATTTAGGTTCAGTTTCCTACCACTTCAAGCAGGATGCAAGGCCACCGAATTCAAGTGCAGTTTCCAACCACTTCAAGCAGGGTGCAAGGCCACCAAATTCAAATGCAGATTCATACCATTTCAAGCAGGGTAAAACCACCATAAAACCACACAAAACACCACACTCAACAGTTCAGTAGACATTCAGTGTGTTCAGTTGATTCACAGCTCAGAGTCATGACCTCTCCCTCCCCCATCATGCAGAGACTGAGCCACACCCACACTTCCGGGTTTTATAATCCCTCCCCCGGAAAAGTTGTGGCCTTCATGGCGTGATTCATAGGAGAGAGATTCTCAACATTTTTTAAACACTACTAACACTTTTATTATTAATTAATGGGAAGAATCCTCTGCACCTGATGAGCGGAGGGGGACTGAGTAAGATGGCCAAAAATCACAGCCGTAAGTGGTAGCCTTTTATCTAAAATCAATATAGTGCAAACAGGAAGTTGTCAAGTTTAGCCAAACAGCCATTTGTAGTGCATTTCCACTTCAACCCAACCCCCCCCCCCCCCCAACAGCCATTTGCAGTGCATTTCCACTTCAACCCAAAACTCTCCCAAACAGCCATTGGCAGTGCATTTCCACTTCAACCCAACCCCCCCCCCCAAACAGCCATTTGCACTGCAATTACACTTCAACCCAAACCCCCCCAAGCCATTTGCAGTGCATTTGTACTTCAAACCAACCATATTTTCATTTTCAAACCACATTAAGGGCACTCAAGGACATGTGTTTAGTGTTATTCAGAGAGACGTGAACCTGTGGCTTCCTCCATCTTGCAGAGACTGAGTGAGGCACACCACTTCCGGGTTTTATAGTCCCTCCCCCCTCCCACCAGCAGGGGCAGCAGAGAGAATGGCAAAAAATGTAATAACATTAATATCTCTCTGATTTTTCATCGATGGGAAAAATCCTCCCGTCCCGGAAGGGGGAGGGGGGCTCTGAGCGAGGTGGCCAAAAATGACGGCCGTAGGTGGCGGCCTTCTCTCGGAAATCACGCCACAGCGAGCCAAAAGTGGTCAAGAACAGACTTTTAGTAATATAGATTAAGGGATTGGACATGCTAGAGAAAGGAAACATGTTCCCGATGTTGGGGGAGTCCAGAACCAGGGGTCTACTCTTGCACCTATTATCTATAAACATTAAATGAGCTAGTTTCTTTAAAATCAAATGTAAAATGTGCGCATTAACATACTCTTTCATATTTTAATATCAGTTTCAAGTTTTGATTCTGGCGAGGATTTTTAGTTCCTCCACTTTGTACCTTGCACTGAACCTGCTTAAACTCAATTGATAATAGACATTAGGCAATAGGTGCAGGAGTAGGCCTTTCGGCCCTTCGTGCCAGCACCGCAATTCACTGATCATCCACATTCAGTACCGCGTTCCCGCCTTCTCTCCATATCCCCTGACTCCGCTGTCTTTAAGAGCTCTATCTAACTCTCTCTTGAAAGCATCCAGAGAATTGGCCTCCACTGCCTTCCGAGGCAGAGAATTCCACAGATTCACAACTTTACTGTTGGCATATTATATTATTTTGTCTAGATATATCTTGCAGTATTATTTTGGGAATTTGTGGGCAGTCATTAAAAGCACAAGGGGACATAAATATATATATATATATAGTGGACAGAGAGAGAGATCAGACCAGGCACAGGAAGGAAAGCTTTTCGGACATCTGGTGGCGCTGTTACTAGCTGCCTCCGGTCACAGTCTGGTTGTCTTTTGTTATGTTTAAAGTGTGTTTTTGGTGGGTTTTCAGTATTTTATGTGGGGGAAGAGTGTATGGTAAGGGGGAACCGTCCTTCAGTCACTTCCTGACGATGATGCGACTGTTTTCTGAGTCGCGCCCTCGCCCCCCTCCTCGCGGCCTACTAACTGGATTGGCGCGGCCCTTCCTGCCGGACCGTACCAGAGCTTCAGCAGCGGCGGCGAGGCGCTGGAAATATTCGCCGAGCGGGCGAGGCCTTACCTGGATCGCCGCTTGGAGCTCTGGAGTGTTGCGGAGCTGTGGGAGCGGAGCTCCCAACGCGGGTGGCGCTGACCTTGACATCACGGAGTCCTGGAACCCTAAGCCGGGGATCACCAGCGTGAATCTCCACCCAGTGCCTGCCTGTGGACATCAGGAGCCGCGGACTCCGGTGGAAGGTGGCCGATTCGGAGGTCCAAGCCGCTGAGGATGTTCTCCTGTTCGACGTTGGGGTTCCATCGTTCCCGGCGACAGGGCCTGAACATCGGGCCGCCCGTAGCGGTGACTGCGGGGTGCTCGGGAGGCCCCGACCACGGGTGAACATTGGTGAGGAGGCTGACTGGACTTTGGTTCCTTCCCTCAAAGTGGGGAACTTTGGTGCCGCTGTGGGGATGTTTGTGTTGTGGACTACTGTGTTCTGTGTTTTTGTTTTTTTTATTATTTGGGAATAATTTTGTTGTCTCTTAATTGAAGACAATTGGGAACACCTCCGCTCAGTCCGCAATAACCTACCTGAACTCCCGGTGGCTCAGCACTTCAACTCCCCCTCCCATTCCCAATCTGACCTCTCTGTCCTGGGTCTCCTCCATTGCCAGAGTGAGCAACAGCGGAAATTGGAGGAACATCACCTCATATTCCGTCTGGGGACCTTGCGTCCGGATGGCATTAACATTGAATTCTCCCAATTTTTCTAGCCCTTGCTGTCTCCTCCCCTTCCTTAACCCTCTAGCTGTCTCCTCCCACCCTCCCATCCGCCAGCCCTCGGGCTCCTCCTCCTCCCCTTTTCCTTCCTTCTTCCCCCCCCCCACCCCCCATCAGTCTGAAGAAGGGTTTCGGCCCAAAACGTCGCCTATTTCCTTCGCTCCATAGATGCTGCTGCACCCGCTGAGTTTCCCCAGCAATCTTGTGTTCATCTCTTTGTTTGTACAACTACTTCAATAAAGAACCAATAACTGGAAATAACGACAGGAAATTCTGTTCTATTTGGCCTGCGTAAGATCACACCTCCTACCTGTTTAGTAATGGCAACGGAAAAACTGGTAAAGTTGGAAATTTGCCATTACATTTAAAGTACTTGATTGGATGATCCGGGAAAATTAAGCAATAGTGGACAAAATGATTACACTCGTTTGATGTCATGAGCCACATACATCCACCTCCCGCACAACAGTGCAAGAGAAGCTCTGAGTTTCACCTTAATTGTTAAGTATCAGAGATTTTCACATATCCCCACAATACTCTCACATTCCTACCTCATTTATAGTTGCTGCTTCTCCACGGACAGCACTTGTTCAATCTGTTTATCAGTTTCTTCCATTTGTCATAGTTTTCCCACATTTCCAACATGTTTGGCGGTCTCTCTCACTTCTCCATCTCCCAATTATGACAGGCCCACTATCTGCGTACATCCAAAGATCCTTGCTCCCTCCATTCTCCTCACCCTATCAACATTCATATCTTCACTTCCAACAACTTTTTCAAATATTGAGTCGCATTCCCCAGCACTGTTCTTCAACCCCAGCATCGTCTTCTTCCCTCTTGCGTTCGCCACGACGTGGGGTCTGGGCAACAAATGGCGGCGTCAGCAACTAAAATCCATGTTCCCTTCCTTCCTCCCTCATTTACCCCTTCGCCATGATCTTTGATACCAACAATCTCCGTCCCACAGCTCCCTCCGCTATGCCTTCGATACGACACTGGCAATTTCTGGTCCGATTCCCTCCACATCCCGTCGCCTTCACTGCCTCGCGCCGTTTAAACCAAAGAAAATGAAACATAAAGCTCCGCTCTATGATCTTTGGTTTGAACCGTTGCGGTTTCAAACGGCCGTGCTCGCGCCTCCCACCCGCCGGCGTCCGATGGCGCTCGCGGTCCGACCCGCCTTGGCCTCTGACACGCTGCTGCCCAAAGATCCTATAGCGGATTTGATGCTGCTCAAAACCCTCGACGTTGCGCGACCGTTCTTGTTGACGTTTATCTGCCTCTTTGTTCAAGAAGTCACAGATAAATTATTGAAACCCACTTCAGATCTAAAGCGTGTTACAGTTTGGGGCATGTTCACAAAATACCACGGCCTTCTGTTTATTCGAGGCTTCCCAGGTAGTGACAAACTTACGTTTCTATTATTATGACGGCGTCATTATACTCCAGATCGTCATTGATGAAAGTCCCGCGTCACACACTCCTTCCTCCCTTCGGCACAATCTGGTGCGAGCAGCATTTTCCTGACGCTGATTAGGTAGGTTCTGCAATCTTCATATTATTAACGCTTGAGAAGTTGCACATATCTTGTAAAAAATATACGCTTTGTGGAGGGATAAGTAGCAATGTTACAAAATTTTGAAATTTTAAAAATCAAGTCTGTCATTTATCCCATCAGATAAAGCATAAAAAGAAGTTTAATTTGTCATCTAATTCACTTTCATATCTTCAGTATTTAAAAAGTTATGGCCATTTTCATACTCGGAAATTAGCATCTTGTTCTCTATTGCTTTTCCATTGACTTAACACAAAAGCTGTGATCGAGGACAGTCAAATGGCCATGACTTTCTTAAAAATTAAGAGAACTAAAATAAAATTTCAGTTATTATAGATTGAAGCATTCTGAACCAAATATGAAACAATCTTACTTAGATGACTTGAAATTAAAGCATATAATTAGTTAGTTACCTAATTGTAGCTAGTTACAAAATTCAATGACTAGATCTAAACATCTATCAATTTCTTAAGGATAGATTAACATTTTTAAATAGCCTAAGTGTCCAAATAACATTCACACAAGAGTTCACAATATAACATAATTTTAAAATCGCAATGTCATGGATTTATAGGCCAAATGGAAGGAATTTAATGTTTAATACCTGTAAATTAATGGCCATCTTGCGAGTAGGTTTTTTCTGGAACGCGATCATTTGGAACGTTGCAGTTAATTTATACCCCATATCGGCAGGAAAAATACTGCTAGTTCGTATGGGGACTAAATAACCGTTTCGCAACTTAAAATGTGAATTAAAGGCATTTTAACGACCACTTTTATACATAAAATAAATTGCTTTCTTTTACCTGTCCCGTACCTGAAATCCGTCCCCGTTGTCGGCGTTGACGGCTTTAGAAACTGATTTTAAAATTACTCCAGCGCTGAACTTGTCGGGCAATTAAAAAAAAAACACACAGAACGCCCGTCGGAACGATTCTTCAGCAAATGCTTGCACTCCAACCAAATATATTCCAGGACAAGGTAGGAAAAAAAACGCATTTTAACCCCGCCTCCCCCTCAAAGGCGCCAAAATCGCGCACACGGCCAGTGGCAGAATTGCAGCGCCGCTGTAGGTAAGTATTGTAACATACCTAATATCAGGGCAGATGCTCAGACAGCTTGGTCAAAGAACTGAATTTTATGGAACACTAGACCAAGTGTGACCCGTTGGGTCCGGTCCCCTCAACGTGCGGTTGCGGGGGAGGCCTTCGGCGTCACACGCACACTAACTCCCCCCCCCCTCCCCACACACACAAACAAACACACCACCATTGATATTATATTAATATTATTCATTTGCTCCTTTTACCCCATCCCCATAACCCCCAACTGTGCAGGCATGGCTAGAAGGGGGGGGGGGGGTGGTAGAGAGGAAGGGGGTAGAGAGGGATGGGGCAGAGAGGGAGGGGTAGAGATTGGGGGGAGGGGTAGAGATTGGGGGGGGGGGGGTGGTTCCCGAATGCAATACTTAGCAATGTTACAAAATTTTGAGATTTTAAAAATCAAGTCTGCAATTTATCCCATCAGATAACACATAAAAAGAAGTTTAATTTGATACCTAATTCACTTTCATATCTTCAGTATTAAAAAAGTTATGGCCATTTTCATACTCGGAAATTAGCATCTTATTGCTTTTCCATTGACTTAACACAAAAGCTGCGATCGAGGACAGTCAAAAGCCCATAACTTTCTTAAAAATTAAGAGAACTGAATGAAATTTACATTTATTATAGATTGAAACATTCTGAAACAAATATGAAACATCTTACTTGGATGACCTGAAATTAAAGTATATTTAGTTAGTTACCTAATCTTCTTATCGAGTCCACACACAAGATTAGAAGTTGTTCAGCCAGAGCTGAACACACTTCTCGGCATCTGCTTACAATGGTGTCTGTCTTGTCGCTTCTTGTGCTTCTTGTGTGCAGTGGTGGAAAGATCGGTGTAAACAGGGCCGTGACGTGAACGCTCTTTCCTTGACCCCAGTTACCTAATTGTAGCTAATTACAAAATTGACCGTTGTGACGGAAATAGTAATAAACACCCAGACTGCCTTGAAAATGCAAAAATGTAATATTCTCAAGATCAGAACTTTAATATTGTTGTATTATATGCTGTAAGTCTGTAACAGATAGGTAAGTAAATTACAATTTCTAGCAATAGACCAAGTCTTTATGGAGAAGATCAGTTGCTAGCTGGTACATTGGCATATCATAATCAGTAGCATCATCATACTCATCAGATTGTAACCAATAAGCAACTCTGTACACCTTGTTATTCCTCAACTTTTCAATTTTGGCATTGTAAACTAGAGGTTTTTGCTCATCAAACCGCGCATGACATACCTTTCTGCCCACTACTTTCCCATTAAGAATGTCCTGCAGATCATCACATTTGGAGTAGTCCAAATTCGGATAATCTCTGCGAATGCTGTCTAAATCAGTCTCTTTTGCTGGGCATTTGGATTGACAATTTTGCATTTCTTCTTCGGAGACATCTGTTTAAAGGAGGAGACAAAGACAGCCTCTACGCGGCCTCCTCCACGAGTAGCTTACAGGCTCATAAGCCCACGAAGCGAAACCAATGTCTTTACCACGTCTGCAGACCGCTAAAAGCCATGCCTCCCAGGCCAGGCGGCACCATTATATGCCGCCAACTGTCGAGGTTTAGCGCTACTGCAACTCAATGTTGAAGGCCTTACCACCGCCAAGCACAACGTCATCGAACATTGCCATCAAAAACAAGGCGACTATAGTTCTACTGCAGGAGACTCACACCAAAAACAAGAACTTCCTGAAACTTCCTGGGTATACCCTGGCCGGTCACACTGCCAACAAACATCATGGCATAGCTACGTTCGTTCGTAACGACATGGCCTGGTCAGCCATAGCACAGTCCGCAGAGGATGCAGATGTAGAATGGATCACATCCAAAGTGCAAGACACTACCATCGTCAACATTTACAAGCCGCCTCCGAGCAGGTTGGTCCCAACATCTCTGCCAGATGTCCCAGCCCCTGCCGTGTATGCTGGTGACTTCAACAGCCATCATACAGACTGGGCATACAGCAGCTCCAACGCTGACGGCGACTTCCTGGCAGAATGGGCCTCGACCGCCGATGCAACACTCCTATACGACCCAAAGGAGCCACGCACTTTCTACTCTGCACGCTGGAACAGCACGACCAACCCGGACCTAGCCTTCGCAAAATGTCGCAACAACGAACCGCTCCAAGTAAGACGCATCCTGGACAGGTTTCCCCGGTCACACCATCGACCATCGCTCATAACCATTCCATCTCTGGTCCAACCTGTGGAAGGGAAAGATGTCAAGAGGTGGAACTTCCAGAAAGCAAACTGGGTAGGCTTCACACAACAAGTGAATAAGGCAGCCGTTGGCCTCCCACATCCACGCCCCACCAACCTGAACAACGCCTACGACTCATACTGCAAGATGCTGTTGGCCGCCGCCAACAAGAACATCCCCTGCGGTGTACGTAAAGCCTATGTTCCCTCTTGGGATGATGAATGTGAAGACCTACTTCGCGCCCACACAGAATCACAAACCAGCGAAGACAGGGACAAAGCAGCGAATGACCTAATCTGCACACTAAATGAGAAATGCAGGCAAAGATGGACGGAGACAATGGAATCAATTGATTTCACACACTCCAGCCGTCAGGCGTGGCAGACCATGAACAAGCTGATGGGCAGGTCGACAACTTCAGCACAGTGTCCCATCACTGCAAGTTCCATCGCGTCGCTACTGCTGAGCAACGGCCGCTTCCCCAACGCAGACAAGGACTTCACCAGAACAACATCGGCGATAGTCCACGAGCTGCACAGGGCCACGAGCTGCGACTCCAACCTAGCCCATGATTTCACAACACAAGAAATCGAGCAGGCCATCCGACGGCTGAAATCCGGCAAGGCACCAGGCACCGACGGCATCCACCAAGGCAAGAAGGCAAATGACTGGTTGTGCTCCTTGCTCTCCACGTGTTTCCGCTGCCTGAAGCAACCAAAGATCTTCCGCCGTGCCAAGGTGATTGCTCTGCCGAAGCCAAACAAGCCTAGCGATGACCCCAAGGGATACCGACCCATTTCACTGCTGTGTGTTCCATACAAGCTCCTGGAACAACTCCTCCACACACGTCTCAATCCTGTGATCGAACCCCAGCTGCCCAAAGAACAGGCTGGCTTCCGAAGCGGTAGGTCAACGGCGGACCAGGTGACCCTCCTGTGCCAAGACATGGAGGACAGCTTCCAGGCAGGGGAGAAGGCTGGTGCTGTCTTTGTGGACCTCACAGCTGCATATGATTCTGTCTGGCTGCGTGGACTACACAAGAAGCTTCTGGAAACCATCCCAGACAAGCACATGGTGAGCTTCATCATGGAGATGCTGAGCAACCGCAGCTTCAGGCTGCACACGAGCAACGGGAAATGCAGCATGGTGAGGAAACTTAAGAACGGCGTCTCACAGGGCTCAGTGCTGGCACCAATGCTGTTCAACATGGAGATGAATTTCCAGAGGAGGTAGAAATAACAGACTTCATAGCTAGATACTCACGATGCGGGGAGCAGGAATTGGGCACGACTGCTATGTTTATCACGAGGCAGACAACTCCGCCACTCCCCTTTCCCAATGACGCAGAATGTGTGATGGATCAAGAAACCTTTGGGCAGGACAGATGGGTCTGAAGAATTGGGGGTGAGTCATGTCTCTGTGAATGACACATCATTCTCTCATGTTCCTTAGGAAAAGCAATCTTGGTCTCAAGTCCTGATTCTTATTTTCTAGAAACTATACATTGGCCAACAGGATTCTGGGGGTGGGGTGGGGGGGGGGGGGGGGGGGTCCTTCCAGCCACTGCACTCATTATGACATTGTTAATGTATGCCACGGGGTTGGAACGGCCACTGCCTTCAGGAACTCCATTGCCGTCAGGAGCGTGCAATAGCACTAATGCATTTAAATGTCTCACAACCTGTTTGTTACAGCACTGATTTGTGTCGTCTATCTCAATTTAAAAAATGACTATATTTGATCTTCACCTATTTTGCTGCTGCCAAAATATTGTCACACTCAGTTGCCGTTTTTTTTTAATGAAACATAATGCTCAGGTTTGATTGCCTGATTAGTGTAAATATAATTTTGCTTTTTTGACTTCCTAACAGCCCATCAAATGAAACCATTGAGATGGTTCATTTTCACCTGTTTTAATGATGGGAGGAGAGAGCATGCATACTAGTTATTTCTCTCTTTATTTACAACCACGAAAAATCCTGCAGTTTGGCTGAACAAGTAACTGAAAACAGATTTCAACATTCACATTCACTTTCCAGTAAATACATGGTGAATAGCCGACACTTTATCAAAAATTAGATGTATCAGTCTTCTGAGATGACATGGAATAATATAGAATAATGTGGAATAATATAGGTGGTATTCTATTACATAGTAAATGTACATCAAAAGTGATCCCCCCCCCCGAAGCTGTCAGCAATTGTAGGTAGTAATGGTTCATCATATATCTTTAAATTTTGACCATGCTAGTGTAAAAGGAATGAATTATTTTTCATATGTTGTCCTTTAGTGCAATCCTGTCATTGCCATTTTAAACCTATGAAACAGTTTCCTATTGGGACAGGACTGAGGATCGTTTAGAGACAGATTAAAAGGTAATGGTTAAGCATCTACTTCCCAATCTTAACAATATACAAATACAATGTATGTGTAATGGCAATTTCTTAACTTTACAATGTCCAACTTTTGATTGCCATTACTATTCGGGGATGTAGAAGAAATATAGCTTATGCACTAACCAATAGTAAGAACGAATCTTCCAGTCGTTGTTTCTTGGTTAATTGGTCTTTTATTGATGTAGTACAACAAAGAAGTGATTCATATCAAGTATTTCTTATTCCAATACAAATTGTAACTTTTCATTCTTACTAACTGTTTCATCCGTGTCATTTAGAGTCGTGTGAGAGTGAGAGTGTCAAAAACTGTTGTCTCAACCATCCCTCGAGTCTAAAATGACACCCAATCTCTGTGGCGATGCTAGCCTGCTCAGATGTAGACACACCCACCTACGTATATAATCCCACCCACAAACATACCAAAAAAGATAAAACTAGAAATATCTAGACATGGCTATAATATACTGACTTAAGCATAAATGGCTTCTACAGTATATGTATATTAAAATGCACATTTTAGATTCACACCAAATAGGATTAGTCAAATTAGTTAGGATGTCTTCTCAGCAGCTGTTGGGCAAAATGGCTGGGTTATTCAGTTTTGATTATGGTTCTGAGAAGTTCTTTAAGATATAGCTCTTACGGGTAACGGAATCAAGGGATATGGGGAGAAAGCAGGAACAGGGTACTGATTCTGGATGATCAGCCACGATCATATTGAATGGCTCGAAGGGCCGAGTGGCCTACTCCTGCACCTATTTTCTATGTTTCCTATATAGTGGATCAAAAATTGGCATATGTATCAGCAACAGAATAATTAAATTCTTACTTACTGCAGTTTAATAGGTCCATTAATACAAACAAATATACAATAATAATACAATAAATTAATAACAATAATGTTAGGTGACCCTAATAGTGCAAAACTGAAGTCCAGAGTGCAACCATAGAAGATGATAGTTGCTGAGGTAGTGGTTAGTGTTGTGTAGTGTTCAAGAGCCTGATAGTTACTGGGAAGAAGCTGTCCTTGAACTTGGTGGTCACTGTTTCTGCATAAAGCCTGGCAAGTGATAGGTGGACGTAGGTAAGGACGGTTTGATTGGATGAAATAAGTGACAAAGGCTTGAGGTGTAAAGGAGACAAAGGGGTGTCATATAATTAGAGTAGAGGAGTGAAATGTAAAGCCGGATCGAGGGATATGGGTGGACAGGAGGCGGGAAAAGAGGGGGGTGGGGGGGATAAAAGGGAAATGGGGTTCTCTGGGTTGGGAAATGATTGTATAAAAGAGAGGAATGGTGTTTAGAGATACAGCGTGGAAACAGGCCCTTTGGCCCACCGAGTCCATGTCGAACATCGAGAGCAGTAGTACTTGCTCACTAGTTATATGTTATGGATATGCAATAGCAAAGATTTAAAGATCGCATGGATGAATTACAACAATTGTTCATCCCTGTCTGCCGTAAAAATAAAACGGGAACCAGCTCAACCGTGGCTAACGAGGAAAATTAGGGATAGTGTTAAATCCAAGGAAGTGGCATATCAATTGGACAGAGGCAGCAGCAAACCGGAGGATTGGGAGAAAATAGAGCATGAAACAAAATTTATGGAGAACATAAAAACTGACTGTAAAATCTTCTATGGAGGAAAAGATTAGTGAAGACAAATGTAGGTCCCTTACAGTCAGAAATAGGTAAATTTATAATGGGAAACAAGGAAATGGCAGACCAGTTAAACAAGTACTTTGGTTCTGTCTTCATTAAGGAAGACACAAACAATCTACCAGAAATACTAGGGGACCGAGGATCTCGTGGGAGGGGGAACTAAAGGAAATCCAAATTAGTCTGGAAATGGTGTTAGGTAAACTGTTGGGATTGAAGGCAGATGAATCCCCAGGGCCTGATGTTCTGCATCCCAGTTTACTCAAGGAGGTGGCCCTAGAAATTGTGGATGCATGTTCTATAGACTCTGGATCAGTTCCTGTGGACAGGAGGGTAGCTAATGTAACCACATTTTTTAAGAAAGGAGGGCGAGAGAAAACTGAGTTATAGACCAGTTGGCCTGACATCGGTAGTGGGGAAGATGCTTGAGTCGATTATTAAAGATGTAATAGCAGCGCATTTGGAAAGCAGTGGTAGGATCAGTCAAAGTCAGCATGGTTTTATGAAGGGGAAATCATGCTTGACTAATTTTCTGGAATGTTTTGAGGATGTAACAAGTAGAATGGATAAGGGAGAGCCAGTGGATGTGTTGTACCTGGATTTTCAAAAAGCCTTTGACAAGGTCCCACACAAGAGATTAATGTGCAAAATTAGAGCACATGGTATTGGGGGTAGGGTATTGACATGGATAGAGAACTGGTTGGCAGACAGGAAGCAAAGAGTTGGCATTAATAGGTCCTTTTCAGAATGGCAGGTAGTGACTAGTGGGGTGACGCAAGGCTCAGTGCTGGGACCCCAGTGATTTACAATCTATATTGACAATTTAGACAAATTAATTAAATGTAACATCTCCAAGTTTGCGGATAAAACAAAGCTGGGTGGCAGTGTGAGCTGTGAGGAGGATGCTGTGAGGCTGCAGGGTGACTTGGATATGTTGGGTGAGTGGGCAGATGCATGGCAGATGCAGTATAATATGGATAGATGTGAGGTTATCCACTTTGATGGCAAGAACAGGAAGGCAGATTATTATCTGAATGGTGTCAGATTTAATGCGTTGTAATTAAATGGTTATTAAATTTGCCCAAAAAAAACGCTACCCTATATCGCTAGGATTTTTTTTGCCACCTTACTCACCGTTGTCCTCTGCTCCAAGACACCAAGTTTGGTTCTGATCGGTTAAATATGAGAAAAGTTATGAAAGTTAAATAAATTGTGAGATCAGCAGATTGGTCTTCTCGCCTGTCACTCACCACGAAGGTAACGCCCCTTCCGGCACCCACTGGATAATAAAGTCTCAGAGGCGGGGCTGAGTAAACAAGCTGTGCTGATCGAGTCCGCAAGAGTGGAGTCGGGAAAGCCGCTGTGTGGAGTCGGGAGGTGCTGTGTGGTGCCGCGGTTGGTGGCCGCTGAGTGGAGTCCCTCCCCCCCGCACACCCGCCTCCACCCCCATACCCCTTTCTCCCCTCCCCCTCCCCCTCCTCCCACACAACCCCCTCTCCCCTCCCCTCACACACCCCCCTTTACCCCTCCCTGTTCCTCCCCCTTCCCCCCATCTCCCACACAACCTCACAACCCCAAACCACCCCACCCCCACACCACGCTCTACCCCCCACACCACTCCCTCCCCCCCGCACCACACCCCACCCCACACCACTCCCTCGCCCCCACAACACCCACTCCTACACCCTCCCCCCCACACCACCCCTTCCCCCCACACCACCCCTTCCCCCCACACCACCCCTCCCCGCCCACACTACCCCTCTCCCCCCACACCACCCCTTCCCCCCACACCACCACCCCACACCACCCCTCCCTCCCCACACTACCCCCCCCAACATTACCCACCCCCACACTACCCCCCCTACACCACCCCCCACCACACCATCCCCTCCCCCCACACCCCCCTCCCTCCACACCTGCCACCCCCCCACACCACGCCCTCTCCCCTACACCACGCCCTCTCCCCCACACCACCTCTCCCCCCACCACGCCCTCTCCCCCACACCACCCCCTCTCCCCCACACCACCTCTCCCCCCCACACCACCTCTCCCCCCACACCCACACCCTAATTTGGTCACCTAATTTGAGGTTAGACATTCTTGCTATTGAGGGAGTGCAGCGTAGGTTCACCGGGCTGGTGGGAGTGACATATGATGAAAGAATGCGCCAACTGGGCTTATATTTACTGGAATTTAGAAGGATGAGAAGGAATCTTATAAAAACATATAAAATTCTTAAGAGATTGGACAGGCAGGAAAAATGTTCCAGATGTAGGGGCAGTCCAGAATCAGGGGTCACAGTTTAAGAATAAGGGGTATGCTATTAGGACTGAGATGAGGAAAAACTTTTTCACCCAGAGAGTTGTGAATCTGTGAAATTCTCTACCACAGAAGGGATATGGGCAGAAAGCAGGAACGGAGTAATCATTTTGGAGGATCAGCCACGATCATATTGAATGGTGGTGCTGACTCGAAGGGCCTGAAAGGCCTTCTCCTGCACCTATTTTCTATGTTTCTATCACATTAGGGGGAATTTACAAAAGCCAATTAACCTAAAAATCTGCGTGTCTTTGGGAAGAGGGAAGAAACTGGAGCACCCGGAGAAAGCACAGCAGTCAGAGGGAGAATGTGGAAACTCTGGACAGACAGCACCTGTTGTCAGGATTAAACCTGGATCTCTGGTGCTGTGGGAGCAGAATTTAATGTTCATACTGTTGGGTTGTAATCTATCCAAATGAAATATGAGGTGCTGTCCTCCATTTGGCATGTGGTCTCACTGGAGGAGGAGAAAGAAAAGAATGGAGAAAAAAGAAAATAAATATCAGTACGGGAAAGGGACTTAAAATGGCTAGCAATCCAGAGATCCAACAGGCCTTCGTGGACGGAGTGCAAGGGTTTGGCGAAATGGTAGACATTGGGAGCATGAGTGCAGTAGACCAGGGTTGAAAACAAATTTCTGACACCTAGAAGGGCTGCTGAATTCCCTGAATGGAAGTGAGAGAGGACGTACAGTGATGGGTGTTACCTCTCCTACATTTGTAGGAGATACAGGGGAAGGGGTGGTTTGGGTGGGAAGGGATGAGTGAACCAAGGAGACGGGGAGGGAGTGGTCTTTTCCAGAAGCGGAAAGGAGTGTGATGGGAAGATGTGATTAAAGATGGGATCATGTTGAAGATGGTAGAAATGTCAGAGAATGATGTATTGAATGCCGAGGATGATAGGGTGAAAGGCGAAGACCAGGGGAACTCTGTCCATGTTCCATCTGGGTGGAGAGGGAGTGAGAGCAGATGGAATTACATCCTTGCAAGGGGCAGGATGGGAGTCGATGTAATCAAGGTATCTGTGGGAGTCAATGGGTTTGAAGTAGACATCTGTACATAGTTTGTCTCATGTGTTGGAGATAGAGAGTTTATGAAATGGGAAAGAGGTGTCAGAAATAGTCCAACTGAAATTTAGGGCAGTGTGGATGTTGTAAAATTGAAATCAATGATTTTTGCATGGGTGCAGGAGATAACCCCAATGCAGGCATCAATGTACTGGAGAAAGAGTTAGGGAATGATGCTGAAGTATATTTGGAACAAACACTGTTTAACTTAACCAACAAAAAGACAGGGATAGCTGGGGTTCATGCGAGTGCCCATGTCTGAACTTTTGACTTGAAAAAAGTGAGAGGTGTCAAAAGAGAAATTGTTTCTGGTGTGGACAAATTTGGTCAAATGTAGAAGTGTCAATTGCGAGGAACTGATTGGGTCTCAGTTCAAGGAAGAACCAGCGCGCCTTGAGGCCTTCCTCATGGGGAATGGAGGTGTAGGAGACTGGACGTCCTTGGTAAAGATGATGCAACGCGGGCCTACAAATTGAAAGTTATTCAACTGTTGAAGAACTACAACAGCACCTCCCTTGTTGGCAGGTTTGATAACATTATTTGGATTGTTACTGAGTGAATGGAGGGCTACGGGTTCGGAGGGAGTGAGATTGTGGCGAGTAAGGGGAGGGGAGGTTGAGACAGCTGGCAGGGGGTGTCTAGGAGAAGGAGGAATGTTAGAGACTTGAAAAGAGGTTGTGATTGCAGAGCGCGGACTCTTTGCCAGAGAGTTAGGCCTGGAGGCAGAGATGATGGAAGAAGAGCTCAACATGATTGGAACTCATGAGATATTGGCATAGCCGGGATACAAGGATAAGGCCTTGGCTGAGAACAGACTGTTCAGCATTGGAGAGGGGGAGGTCAGGGGAGATGGGGAAAATGGGGAAAACCATTAGGGATTGAGGCTGATTTCAGATTTAAGGTCTGAGGAGAGCAGAGGAGGCTCGGTGCAATTGTGCAAAAAGGAGGGGGACTCAGAGGAGAGTAATGGATGGTTTAGGTGTGAGAGATAGGGGAAATGGCGTAGTTAGTGCAGGAGGAAGGGCAGCAGGGCACAGCAAGTGTGTCATCATTAAGGACCAGTGTGGAATCAACAGGGGGAGCAGTAGGACCAAGGACAAGGAGAGTCAACCAAGGGGAAGCTGTGGAACCAGCAGCGTCAACGCCTGGAAGTGGCCAGCAGAGCCCTCGGATGCACAGTGAAGTTGGCAATCCGAGCCTGTAAACATCCTAAACAAACAAAGACTGAAACATATTTTAATAGAACTAGTTTATTCATTTCATTTTTTTTACAAACTACTTAATTTGAAACAGAAAAGTACTCAACATTGACTTTATTAAGGGAATGAACAGTATTGTATATGTACAGTCTGCCTGAATCTTTTATAATAAATATAGTTTTTTAAATAAAAAAAGATTTTTCTTTTGCGTAGAATTAAAGGTTCCCTTCTTGGTATGGATCATAGGGAAGAGAATAAAATTGGAGGAAATAAATAGTTTTTTATGTTTTGTAAAAAGCTATTTACACAAATATTGTTCATACATATACACGCATGCAAACTTGCATGTGCACTCATGCAGGTTCACAAGCACATCATATCTGAATGAAATAAAAGAATCCTGTTTCTGATTCTCTCAATTGTAAACAGAATTACTGGGACATTTAGGAGAGGGCATAGAACAATTTGGTGATTTTAGTTGAGAAATAATTTAAAATACAAATAGGTGAACCCCTGCAGAGCAGGATAAGCAACATTTCAATTAGAAATAGATGTAAATGATCAGCTAGACTACGGGTATTGTATTCTTAAAAGCAGATTTTTATTTGTCGTTTTACGTGACCATTGTTATCCTTTACAACATTAAGAAAAAAACTGCCTGAAATTTAGAATTGACCAGATCTGGCACTGTGCCACAAAAATTCACAAAATGAGTATGTACTTTAGCAATGTCTTCATCTGTTTCTCCCCATTGGGCCTTCTTATACCTTGGATAATTTTCCTTAAAAAATCTGCCTACTCATAAATATGTGCATGCATAAACCAATTATTCTTGCATGGTATGTTCATAAAAGAACACAGATTTAGACAAGATCTATGTAAAGTTTTGTACATTCTTAAAACACACTGGGGGTGACTCTCCTGCCAAGTTGCCTAAATTCCTGTTCAACAAACAATCCAACCAGTTTTTAATGGTAAATATAGGCATGCACATAATTATGCTGTTATTTGAGGATCACTCAAGAATTTCTCTGTTGTTATCTAGAGATCTATACAAATATGTTTTATTAATTAGAGTGGTCAAACACATTCCAAACAATAAATAAGCCTAATGTGTGGGATGGAACTGCAGATGCTGGTTTAAACCAAAGATAGACACAAAAAGCTGGAGTAACTCAGCGGGTCAGACAGCATCTCTGGAGAAAAGGCTAATGGTGTGTTTGTCATCTATCGAATATGACACCCACAAGATTGTAAGGAACAACAGTGACTATCTGATCTGAAGAACTCAGCAATGGAAATAGAATTTGTAAAACGTTATGCAAACTATAATCTAAAATTATGGAAAGGGTTAGTTTAAAATATGTTTATGCAAAATCAATGATTCTATTTTTCAGAACAGGCATGTATAATTGGGAGGAGGTACAATGCTGTATTGTATGAACTATTATTATGCAACACGAGCTAATTAAAAGGAAATTCAAATTATTCCTTGGGCATTAGTGATAAATAACAGGTTCAGATTATTCTGTGCAATCAATTTAAGGAACAAACTGGGATTAACCAGGGTGATCAGCAGTTAGCAACACATTCAGGTTATCCTGAATTTGGAAATCATTTGTAAATATTTTATTCAGATTATCCTGGATAACCAGTATGAAGGTTAAAAAAAATAGATTAATGGTAAAGAATAGTTTAAATTAATAAGGACATTCATTGCTGAATTGAAGATTCAGATTAACCAGGGAAATCAGTGATAAAGAACAGGTTCAGATTATCTGGCGTAATCGGTGGTAAAGGTCAGGTTTAGTTTATCTTGAATAATGTATTGGTAAAGACCAGATAATGATTACGCTAAGTAATCAATAATAAAGAATAGTTTCTGATCATCCTAGAAGATCAGAGAGGTTCAGATGAATCTGGATAGGTATCGGTAGAGAATGTTTGGGTTATCGAAAAATATTGGGAATTGTGAACAGCTCTGATTATTCAAGGCAATTATTGATGAAGAACATGTTAAGATTATCGTAGTAAACCTTGGGTAAAAAACAGGTTCAGATTTGAACCTCTCCCTGATGTAGGGTGACCAGAAACTGTTCTTTATAGATTATTGAAGACATTCAGACAAACCTGAGAATATGAGTATTAAAACAGGTTTGAGATATCCTTGGTAGTGGCAAACAACTAAGGTGCACATTATTCTGGACAGGCAGCAGTAAAGTGTGAGTTCAGATTATCCTTTATAATTAGTGAAAAGGAGTAAATTAGGATTAAAGAATAAAATAATTATTTTCAAGATTATCAGGTGAAAATGTAGCTACTTTTATTCTGCATAATCAATGATAAAAAGCAAACATTTGGAAAGAGCAAATTCAGATAAATGATCAGTGGTAAATAACAATCAAGAATATCTTGGTTAATCAGCAGTAATGCTCAAAATTGAATTCATCCAAGGTGTTCAGTGTAAAGGGCATGTTCTCTTTGGTAATAATCAGTTTAAAAAAAACAATTGATTATCCCGAGTAATCAAGGAAAAAGAGAACATTCATATCATCTTGGATAATGTGGTAACAAATAAATTGAGATTATTCTGTGAAATCCATGAAAAAAAGCAGATAGGTGATCAATCCTGGGAGTCAGTGGTGAAGGATAGTTTGAGATTATCTTGGATAAACAATGGTGAGTATGTTGGGGTTATTCTGGGCAATTGGGAGTAAAAATAAGGGTTTTTATTATTTTGGGGCATTAGGTAGAGTCTTGTCAGATTGTTCTTGGGTGATCATGTGTAAAAGGTGGTATAAGGCCATTCTGAATTATTGATGATAATGAACATGTTGAAGATGATTTGGGGGTAATTAATGGTCAAGATTAGTTTCAGATGATCTATGGTAATCAGTGGTAAAGAGGAGAGAAGTATACCTGGGTGTTCAGTGGTAAAGGTCAGGCTCAGATGTTTGTGGGTATTCAATGGTGAACATGAGGTTCAGATTTTATAAGAAGAGCAGTACTAAATGCAGATTATGCTTATTCAGTGTGATCATTATTAATAAAGAAATTTAGATTATCCTGGTTAATTAGAATTAAAGTGTAGATCCAGATTGTACTGGATAATCAGTGGTAATGAACTGATTCTGAATATTCTGGATAATCAGTGGTAATGCGTGAGAGAGGCAATACTTGGTGTAAGCAGTATTAAACAGCAGATTAATGTTATCCTGAGTCGTCAATGGTAATATTATCCCAGGTAATTAACAAGGCAATTGTTCTGGTTAATCAGCAGTAAAGCACAGGTAAAAATGATCTTGGACAATTAGTGACATTTTTTTAAATTATCCAGGTAAATCTATGAGAAAGAGAATGTTCTGACAGTCTTCTGTAATTAGTGGTAAAGAAAATGTTTAGATTATTTAGATTAATTAGTGGGAAAGAGCGTTATATGTTCACACTTGTGATTAGTTACAAAAAGCGGGATCCTTCTGCCCTGTGTATTGAAATGTAGTTATGTTCAAAATATCCCTGCTAAACAGGTTAAAGTGCTCTTCTTTGTATCCCTGTGAATCTGGGAAGAGCAGATTCTAGGTAATCTGTGTTAAAAATAATTTTAGATTATTATTGCAATCAGCTATAAAAGCAAAATTCAGATTATCCTGAATATAAGGGGATAATAAATTAGTTCATAATATCCTCAATAATCAGCTGTGATTAATATGTTCAGATTATCCAGAATTATCAGTGATAATAAACAGGATCAGAATTTTTGGGGATCTGGGCATTTCTGACATTAATTGTTCATTCTTCATTGTAATTTGTGTTGGTGAGATGTCATCTTAAATCGTGAATTAATTATAATGGTGGTATTCCCATTGTGATGTTGGTGAGGAAATTCCATATACACCATCAATGAGGAAGGAAGAAAGATATATTTTAAAATCCCAAACAAGATTGAATTGAATGCATGCTAAAAACATGCACAAATGTAGCTTCAGCTGGGCTTCAGCTTCATTAGGTTGGCACTTTGCTTTTGGGTTATCTCATCTCATTGAACAATGTTTAACCTCTGGTTTGATATTAATGATTGCGAGGTATGGCAGGCCAGGATGTCAAAGGGGTCTGTATTTCTGTTGATGGTGCTAGTCTCAATGTCTCACAGACACTCAAATTCAATGTGCCTGTTGAGTAGGAAGGAACTGCAGATGCTGGTTTACACCATATAAAGACACAAAATGTTGGAGTAACTCAGCGGGGCAGGCAGCATCTCTGGAAAGAAGGAATGGGTGATGTTTCGAGTCGAAAGAGGTGACCCCAAACGTCACCCATTCCTTCACTCCAGAGATGCTGCCTGTCCGACTGAGTTACTCCAGCATTTTGTGTCTATCTTCAATGTGCCAGGTTTGTTCTGTGCCTGTCCCATTTAGTATGATTGTGGTATTTGTTGGTACAGCATGGTTCAATTTATCCCGGGTTATCGAAAAGCAAACAACAATATCTGTGAGTAATATGTGATGAATATCAGATCCAGATCACCGTAGATAATCATTGATAAAGATAAGTCCACAAGGTCCCCCATAGCTGGTGCTCATGAACTGGATACAATTATTCAAGATAAATACCAGTAAGGAGCAGATCCATATCATCCTTTGGAAATATCAGTAACAAATACAGTCGGGTCATCTTATTATGGCTCATGAAGTAATGAGCTACTTCTGATTATTCTGGGTGATCTGCGAGAAAGCTCATGTTCTGATTATACTGTGTATTTTGCAGTGAAATACATGTTCAGACTATAGAAACATTGAAAAATAGGCGCAGGAGTAGGCCATTCCGCCCTTCAAATCAGCACCGCCATTCAATATGATCATGGCTAATCATCTAAAATCAGTACCCCTTTCCTGATTTTTTTCCCCATATTCCTTGATTCCTTTTGCCCTATGAGCTAAATCTAACTCTCTCTTGAAAACATCCAGTGAATTGGCCTCCACTGCCTTCTGTGGCAGAGAATTCCACAGATTCACAACTCTCTGGGTAAAAAGGTTTTTCCTCATCTCAGTCCTAAATGGCCTACCCCTTATTCTTAAACTGTGACCCCTGGTTCTGGACTCCCCCAACATGGGGACCATTTTTCCTGCATCTAGCCTGTCCAATCCCTTAAGAATTTTATATGTTTCTATAAGGTCCCCTCTCATCCTAAATTCCAGTGAATACAAGCCCAGTCGACCCATTCTTTCATCATGTCAGTCCTGCCATCCTGGGAATGTACCTACACTGCACTCCCTCAATAGCAATAATGTCCTTCCTCAAATTAGGAGACCGAAATTGCACACAATACTCCAGGTGCGGTCTCACCAGGGTTCTGTACAACTGCAGGTGGACCTCCTCGTTCCTAAACTCAAATCCTCTCGCAATGAAGGCCAACATGCCATTAGCTTTCTTCACTGCCTGCTGTGCCTGCATGCTTACTTTCAGTGACTGATGTACAAGGACACACAGGTCTTGTTGCACATCCCCTTTTCATAATCTGACACCATTCAGATAATAATCTGCCTTCTAGTTCTTGCCACCAAAGTGGATAACCTCACATTTATCCATATTATGCTGCATCTGCCATGCATCGGCCCACTCACCCCATCCAAGTCACCCTGCAGCCTCATAGCATCCTCCTCACAGCTCACACTGCCACCCAGCTTTGTGTCAACCGCAAACTTGGAGATGTTACATTTAATTAATTCCTCTAAATCGTCAATATGTATTGTAAAAAACGGGTCCCAGCACTGAGCCTTGCGTCATCCCACTAGTCACTGCCTGCCATTCTGAAAAGGACTCGTTAATTCCAACTCTTTGCTTCCTGTCTGCCAATCAGTTCTCTATCCATGTTAATACCCTACCCCCAATACCATGTGCTCTAATTTTGCACATGAATCTCTTATGTGCGACCTTGTCAAAGGTTTTTTGAAAGCTACCTGTGGTTACCATTGATAAAGACCAGGTTCAAACTAATCTGGGTAATTACTGGGAAAGAGGTGTATGATGTTACCCTGGGTAATCCGTTATGATGAACAATTTTAGTTTATTCTGCATAATTAACAGTAAAGATCTGTTTTTGTTTATCCGTGGTAATTAGTGGTATTGGGCAATACCAATTTTGCTGGGTAGTTATACTATCTCAGATTGGCAGGTGGGTGGGACCCTGTGACTAGATTGGCATGGGGATGGGATCCTGTATTGGACAGAGGCAGGTAAGAGGTTAGAAGTTGATATGGAGGGTGATGAGAGAAGGGTTTAGTGGACAGAATAGGCAGGTAAAAGGTGAGCAAGAAAGGACTGTTGATTTAAATTGCATTTATTTTAATGCAAGAGGCCTGACTGGTTAGGCAGATGAACTTAGGGCATGGATAGTTACATGCGACTGGGACATTGTAGCCGTTACGGAAACCTGGTTAAGAGCGGGGCAGGACTGGCAGCTCAATGTTCCACAGTACAGGTGCTTCAGGAGAGACAGAGGTGGAATGTTGCATTATTGGTTAAGGAGGATGTCACAGCAGTGGTCAAGGGTGACATTACAGATGGTTTGTCTAGTGAGGCTAAATGGGTGGAGATGAGGAACAAGAAAGGGATGATCACCTTGTTGGGAGTTTACAACAGGCACCCAATTAGTCAATGGGAATTAGAAGAGAAAATACGCCAGGAGATTGCAGGCAGCTGTAGGTCTAATAAGATTGTTGTAAGGGATTTTAACTTTCCCAATATTGACTAGGAATATCATAGTGCGAAAGGTTTAGACGGGGTTTAATTTGTCTCATGTGTTCAGGAAAGTTTCCTCTGGCAATATGTAGAGGGCCCCACATGGAATGCTTGATCTTGTCTTGGGAAAATGGGAGGGGCAGGTGGATCAAGTGTTTATAGATGAGCCTTTTGGGACTAGCGATGGCTGTTATATTAGGTTTAAGATATTTATGGATAGAGACAGGACAATGAGTTAAAATTCTAAATTGGGGCAAACCCAACTTTGAAGGTATAAGACAGGAACTTGCTCGTTGATTGGAGCAGGTTGTTTGAAGGAAAAGGAACGTCTGGAAAGTGGGATGCTTTTAAAGGGTGCTGACAAGAGTCCAGGACATGCATGTTCCTGTTAGAGTGAAGGGCAAGGCAGGTGAGCATAAGGAAGCTAGAATGACAAAGGAAATTGAAGTGTTGGCCAAGAGTAAGAGGAGGAATAGAACAGGCATAAGCAGTTAGGATCAAGTGTATACCTGGAGGAGTTTTGGGAACTGAGCAGCTCTGGCAGATAACATTAAAGATAATCCCGAGATTTTATGTTCATAATGGGGGGAAAAGGGTAATTAGAGAGAGAATAGAACCTGTCAGGAATCAAATCGGTCAACTCTGAGTGGAGCCACAGGAGATGAGCAAGGTCCTCAATTAATATGTGTCCTCTGTTTATTGTGGAGAAAGACATGAGGACTGGGGAACTTGGAGCAGTCTATGGAAGTGTTTTGATGGCAGTCAGTATTACGGTCAAGGAGGTACTGAAGGTCCTGACGTGTATGAAGGTGAACAAATCTCTCTGGATTAATCAGATCAATCTGGAAACACTGGGAAACTAGAGAGGAAGTTGCAGGTGCCCTGGCTAAGATTTACGAGTCTTCATTAAATTCCGATAAGGTACCAGAAGACTAGAGGGTGGCAGTTGTTGTCCCTCTATTCACGAAGAACTGCAGGCAGAAGTCTGGTAACTAGAGGCCAGTGAGCCTAACATCTGTGATCGGAAAGTTATTCGAGAGTATTGTGAGAGATGAGATATATGCATTTAGATGGACAAGGACTGATTAGGGATAGTCAGCATGGTTGTGTCTCATGAATCTGATGTTTTTTGATGATGTGAAGAACAAGGTTGATGAGGGAAGAACTGTTGTATGTATGGACTTCAGCAAAGCATTCAACAAGGTTCTGCATGGTAGGCTGCTCTGGAAGGTTAGATCGCATGGGATCTAAAGAGAGATAGCTGAATGGATAAAAAATTGGCTTCATGGAAGGAAGCAGAGGGTAATGGTGGAAGGTTGTTTTTCAGACTGGAGACCTGTGACAATTGGAGTGCCTCAGGGTTCGATGTTGGGACCATTGCTGTTTGTCATCTATATCAATGATGAGGATGAGAACGAACATTGCATGATTAGCAAGTTTGCAGATAAGTTCACAAGTGATAGCCGAATTAGGCAATTCGGCTCATCAAGTCTGCTCCGTCATTCAATCACGACTGATCGATCTTTTGCTCTCAACCCCATTCTCCTGCCTTCTCCCCATAACCCCTAACACCTGTACTAATCAAGAATCTATCTATCTCTGCCTTAAAAATATCTATTGACGGCCTCCACAGCATTCTGTGGCAATGAATTCCAGAGATTCACCACTCTCTGACTCACCCTCTCACATCCACTCTATCCGGGTCTTTTACTATTCGGTAAATTTCAATGAGGTCCTCCCCCTCATCCTTCTACACTCCAGCGAATAGAGGCCCAGTGCTGTCAAACGTTCATATGTTAACCCACTCATTCCTCGGATTATTTTCTTAAACTCCTCTGGACCCTCTCCAGTGGCAGCACATCCTTCCTCATATATGGGGACAAAAATTGTTCACAATACTCCAAATGCGGTCTGACCAGAGCCTTATAGAGTCTCAGCATCATATCCCTATTTTGCGTTTGCCTTCCTTAATACCTTACTATCGATTCGACTTGTTTGCCTTCCTTACTACCGATGACACTAAAGTTGGCGGTATTATAGATGGTGAAGATGGTTGGCAAAAATTGCAGCAAATTGCAACAGATCTTGATCGGTTGGGCAGGGCGGCTGAGGAATGGCTAATGAAGTTTAATACACAGAAATGTGAAGTGGTTGCATTTCGGGAAGTCTAACAAGTGCAGGGCCTACACAGTGAAGGGTTGCGCTCTGGGGAGTGTTGTAGAGCAGAGGGATCTAGCAGTGCAGGTACATAGTTCCTTGAAAGTGGCATCACAGGTAGATAGGGTGGTTTTAAAGGCTTTCGGCACATTGGCCTTTTCAGTTCATGTGATAGGAGCAGAATTAAGCTCATCAGCCAGAGTATTGAGTATAGAAGTTGGGAGGTCATGTTACAGCCATATAAGACAATGGTGCAGCCACATTTAGAGTATTGTTCAGTTTTAGACATGTTGGGAGAGTGGGAAAGAAGTGGCAAATGGAATACAGCGTAGCATAGTGTTCGGGCATGCACTTTGGTAGAATGAAAAAAGGTGCAAACTATTTTTTGAATGGGAGAATTCAGAAATCTGATGTGCGATGGGACTTGGGAGTGCTGGAGAAGGATTCCCCAAAGGTTAAATTGTAGGTTGAGTCGGTAGTAAGGAAGGCAAATGCAATGTTAGCATTCATTTTGAGAGGACTAGAATATAAAAGCAAGGATTTAATGTTGAGGCCTTTATGAGGTGCTTGTCAGACCACATTTGGAATGTTTTGAACAGGTTTGGGCCCCATATCTGAGGAAAGATGTGCTGGCGTTAGAGAGGGTCCAGAGGAGGTTTACGAGAATGATCCTGGGGATGATCAGGTTATCAAATGAGGAATGTTTGATGGTTCTGGGCCTGTAATCAGACCTGTACTCACTGAAGTTTGGAAGGATGTGGGGGTATCTCTTTGAAACCTACCAAATAATAAAAGGTCTAGATAGAATGGATGTGCAGAGATTGTTTCCAGTTGTGGGAGAGTCTAGAACCAAAGGGCACAGCCTCAGAATAAAGGGACGTAACTTAGAATGGAGATGAGGAGGAACTTCTTTAGCTGCCACAAATGGCAATAAAGTATTTTAAAGCGGAGATTGATAGGTTCTTGATTAATAGATCATCCATGAGCAGACTCTATAGGCCAAATGGCCTAACACTGCTCGTATGTCTTATGAACTTATAATATATATCCAAATTGGCATTACTAACATTCTTTCTCTCATGTGTTTATCTAACTTTTAAAATTTCTCTCTCTTGTTTATCCTACTTCCGTTTGCGGCAACCACTTATCATCATATCGAATTTCACATAAAGCAATTTCTCCTGAATTGCCTTCTGTATTTATTTATGATTATCTTAATTTAATGGCCTCGTTTTGAATTTGTTCCGGAGTTGAAAACATTGTCAACCCTGCTAAATTCCTTCTTAACTTTCAGAGCTATTTCAGATAATCTCTCAGTCTTGAAGCTAAAGCTTGTTTAGTTCTGTTATCATCATTTTTTTTAAATCTTCTCCAGTGGCCTGATAGCTCTTTTATTATTTGGAGAGCAGGAGGTACATTCAAGGCTGAAATAGAACTATCAAGAAAAGTGATCTATAGGTAGATGCCTCAGATTGTACACTCTGATTAAATCTCTCCGTTCCAATAGTGACTTTTATCATTCAGTCAAAAAAAAACCCTTTGTGGTCATCCAGTTCACCAATATTCAGCAAAGGAAAGTCATAATTCCTGCTGGTTTTGTCCTATATATGATTGAGTCTTAACAGCCTCAGTACAATGGTGATAAATAGAGACAGGATGTTTAGGCACTAAAAAACATTGAAATAGGCAGGCAAAAAAAGCATATTAAAATTACAAAAAAGGCACAAAAAAGGCATTTATTGACAAAAAAAGGCATAAAAAGGCATTTATTTCCACCACCAAAATATGGTTTAAAATGATAATATAAAGGTATTTTACATTAAATGACCAAAGTTGCCTGGTTGCACATAATTACCAGCATTTCTTTTCAAATTATCTGGTGTTTAAACTATGCCGTCTGTCAGACAGAATATGCTTCAGTTGTGAAAAAGTTCTGTCTACCTCAGCTGAGGTCACTGGTGCATACCCAAAACAAGCTACCGACTCTATATTCATGTTGATATCTTGTGCATTACAACTACCTTTGAGAACTTTAGCTATGTTTTGTATTTCTTCAAGATCTTTGTTAGCTAAAATCAGTCTCACATTTTCTTTGTATGTCTTAACCTACATCATCAAGAACTTTACGAATACCGTTAGTTACTTTGTTGAAAACCTATGAGGTATTCACTAATGTTTCACCACGTTCTACAAGGGAAGTGATTGCAGTGGAAAGTTTGCAAAATTGGAAGCAATAAACACAAGATCGCGGTGGAGGGACTTTTTCTGCATGATTTCACTGACGATCCTGACTGCAGCAGATTCTTCGTCTTCAAAACGGTTGACAATTTATTTTTATTTTCAAAATTTGCAGCATAGTAGAGTACAGCAGAGAGTCATGTACCCCACCTAGTCAAAACGGGCTGAGGAGGTAGTGGAATTTCGGGTGCCATTTCCTTGAACAACTGCACATGTGACGGTGCTTAGATGAAGATTTTCATGACATTGGAAACTAGGCGATCGACATTTGGAAACAAGCTACGTATGTGCTTGGCAAATCTATGAAGTCTTTGAGCTAAGCATGTCAATTGCAACATTTTGGGGAATAAAACTTTAAGAGCACGAGCAGCTTTTTTCATGTACGGAGCTGCATCAGTCACAAACAGAAGAACATTCTCGTGTTTTATACCTTCTGGTCAAAGTACAGCAAATGAAGATATAAACATCTGAGCAATAGTTGAGTTGTTTGACTTCTCCAATACATCCGATGTCAACAAATACTAATTTGATGGTTGACCTGCCTCCAGTGTACCGATGACCACATTGGCAACATATCTCCCCACAGCATTGGTTGTCTCGTCTATTGAGATCCATATTTTGTTGCATGCAACTTCATCTCCAATTTTCTGCACAACAATGTTGATGTTGCTGTCAACATCATTTTCCTGTAATGATGACTCGCTTGGTATATGTTCCTATGTGTATTTCTCTAAAAAATCTCTGAGAGATTTGTTTTCCAATTTCCACAGTGGAATTCCAGCATCAATGAATGCTTTGCACGTATCACTCAAACTCAAATTTTCGACTGGAGCCAGCAGTAAATGTAGTGAGAAGACAAGCTTGGGTATTTTGCTTGGGTAGTCTACACCCCAGCGGTATCAACATTGACTTCTCTAATTTTAGAGAGCCCTTGTCTTCTCCCTCCTCCACCTCCCCCTTCCCAGCTCTCCTTCTAGTCCTACTGCCTCTGCCTCTTCCTTTCTTTTTCCTGCCCCCCCACAACAGTCAGAAGAAGGGTCTGGACCCAAAACGTTGCCTATTCCTTCTCTCCATAGATGCTGCCTCACCCGCTGAGTTTCTCCAGCATTTTTTGTCTACCTTCGATTTTTCCAGCATCTGCAGTTCTTTCTTAAATAGATCTTGGAGAAGACTGATCCAGTGGGCAGCGGCACGAACGAGTGAACGACCGACGGTGGCACCCCCGGTGGTGGAAATGTTCTTGTAAGTTATATTATGTTAACACGTTAATAATAACATTAATATTAACGCGTTAACAGCAAAAAAAGGCTGATTTAGGCACTCGATCATGAAAAAGGCATTATCCTGGTGAAATCATCAAAAATGGCATGAAAAAGCACATGGCATTTATAACAAAATCCTGGCTCTAGTGATAAAGGATGGCCAATGAATGCTGGTAATGGTTCATCATCCTTTAGCAAGTAATTACAAAAATGCTTGTTTATTTTTCCCTTTTTCACTGCTAAACTACTGAAGGAGATGGGTGTCATTTTTAATTTTACCTGATAGTAATGACGGTGGCAGTACAAGCTAGTGCCAGATGGCAGCAGTCCACCATCGTTTAGCCCATATTGCATGAGCAATATGATGAAAATTACACTCCTCTGCCTCCTATTCCTTTTCAGTTAGATCCACTAGCACAGACAAGTGATGTTTCCTGATAACTTGAATCAAAATATTGGGATGTCATAACTAAATTTCAAAAAGGTCCGTTAGAAATCACCAATGCAAAGTTGTCAATCTGTGCCCCTCTCTACTTTCTCCAGGAGGTACTGACATCAAGATATTTATCTCTTTACCTCTCTGATTAAATTCAGTTAACTCTGCACAGACTTGGGTTCAGATGAGTCCTTTTTATTCTTTAAATTCTCTGCCTATTAATTTTCTACATATCTAAAATTTATTATGGTTGAAGTTTTCACTATTTTGGTATGAAAACAAAATATGTCCTTCAGTTGAATTATGGATTGTAATTGAGTTTAAATCTGAACATAATAGTGATCTAGGTCCTTTGTCATTGTGCATGGATTTATTTTTCACCAGTCTATTTTTGATTAACCATTTTGGAGCAGTGTAGAAAATGTTCGAAAATGTTTTCTTCCATTAATGACAAAATCTTGTATTCAGAGGTAATCAGAAATCTGCTGATTAAAAGACGATTTGTCCAATTCATAGGAAAGGTCATCAAAGATCATTTGACTTCACTCGTGTTCTTAATACAGAAATAATCGATACATAATAGGCCTTTAAAAATAAATATTGTGTAAAGATTGAATAAAAATAAACAAGGTAAAATATGTTCTCATTTTGTGATTAGATCTTCCTTAAAACCACCTTGGGTTAGAAAGTAAGTTGATTTGTCATGTGGGATTCATGACTGGCAGTGTGTTTCCAATAGTCATCAGATGTTGATTGCTCTCTCTCTCAGGTGCTAATGACACCCACATGCTCTAACCACCATGTTCCTGTATTTTTTTAGGATGACGTTTGAGCTGTCATCAAAGTAAAGCACGGAAATGGCATTGAGCTGTGTGGGAGCGCAGCATGGCTTCGGGACATTCTCTGGGTTTATTAAATGAACCTGAATGTAAAATTAAGAAATAAATGTTTTGTTTAAAAGACACTTCTTGGGTACATACAATACAACCAACCCTTGGTACATAATTAGATATAAACAAAGCACATTTGGGGAAATATGTTTTGAGATAATAATCTTTCTCCTAGATAGCAGTTCCCTTTATCACACGGGTTGCTTCCTCTCCTGAGACCACTTTTTTTAATGCCAAACAGTTATCTCTTAGCAACTGAGCTCCTGTAACTTGCCTGAGTAAGAATCTGGATCATGTGTACTGACAGTCTGTTAGTTTCCATCAAATTTGATTCAATTATGACCATGTATTTTTGTGCAAATGATTAGGAATAGATCTCACTGGATTGTGCAGAAATTCCTCTCCAGCCCACCCAAATAATGCAGCATAAACTTAACCAAGCAATGTCCTTTTTAAGGCTTGATATTGGACTGGAATGAAGTCCCCCCACCCCCCACAACATCATATTGAAAAAAGCGAGGGGCTGTCTGACACGTGTGTATTAAATGGGTCAATTTGCAACTTACATTTTTCATCGCCAATCTCCACCAAAAAGTGGCCTGACAGCTCAGGTGTCATTTACTGGCATCTTTCTCTATACAGTGGCAATGTGATAAGTAACTCAAAAATGTCTCAGGAATTGTGTTATGGTGTACACAGGTCATATATAACAGAACCTGGCAGTTTGGCTCACTGACACTGTTAAGAAGTACAGTAGCTCTGCTTTATCAATAATGTAACATTTGTAAGATACAGTAAAGAAGCTTTAATGCTAAATGCTGTGTCACAATGAATTCAATAACCTTGGACATGATTAGGGGGTCAGTGAATAAATCTTGAGAAGTCATAGGGAACAAACTTAGAGGAAGTGGTAGAACAAGTACAATCACAATAAGCATTTGGACAGACATATGAATTGGAAAGGTTCAGATGGACATGAGCTAGGTGCAGGGATCAGCTTGCTTGTGCATCTTGATCGGAACAGACAATAATACCATCAATATTTCCTGTATTTTTCCATCTTGCTTTATTTAATCTTTAAGTTTTCCTTAAGTTTTGCCACCCTTATTTAATCCATCCTTATGATGTATCTTTTACATTAGTGCTTCTGATATATTTTTTTCCCCTCCTTGCCCATCAGTTTTCCATCCACTGTGGTTGATAGGGGTTTTAACTGCATCTAGATATGAGTTGGGCCAAAGGATCTGCTTCTATGATGTATGACTTCTATTATTGTATCATGGTCCTCAGATTCAATACTCTCTGCTCATATTGATACAGCATCAATGAGAAATTGTGTCACTCAAAGTTAACTAGAAAAGCATGTTGTGATGAAGATATAAGAAAATTGCAAAGCGATATGAGTAGGTTTAGAGAGTAGGCAAATATCTGACAAATGGAGTACAATGTGGGAAATTGTTCATTTTGGTAGGAAAAGTAATAAATATAATTTAAAAAGTGAAGAAGCCTTTCACATTAGTGCTTCTGATATTTCTTTTTTTTTATTTTGCCCATTGGTTTTCCCTCCACTGTAGAGAAATCTGGGTATCTTAGTACACAATGCACTAAAAGCTAGTATGCAGGTATAAAAAAATAATTGTGAATGCAAACTGAATGTTATTTATTGCTTGGGGAACTGAATACAAAAGTAGGAAGGTTAAACTTCAATTATGTAGGGCATTAATGCCTTATATGGAGTACTGTGTACAATATTGGTCTCTTTCTTTAAGGAAGCTATATTGATATAATGTTAGCTGTCTAGGGAAAATAAACACCTAGAATGAAATCAGAAAATGCTGGAAAAATTTGTGCAGAATTTGTGGAAAGAGAAATCATTAATGTTTCAGGTCCAGGACACTTCATCAGAACTGGGAATGAGAGAAACATGTGGTTCAGGTAGCAGAAAAATTGGGAGAAGGGAATGGATGAACAAAGAAGATTTGTCTCAGAATTAAATGGATGATTTAATTTGGTGTTAAGATCAGGTTAGTAATGCATTGCAAATGTTATATAATAATTTTGTATAGTTTCTCTTTCTCAGTGCCTCTAAAGGGAGCTAGACCTGAAACTGTTTCTTTCCACTGCTGCCCAACCTGCTGAATATTCCAGCAGGTGGGTTGGGGGCGCTGCGAGTCTGCTGCCCTGCCAGCAGTGTGTTCGTTATTTCAACTTTTTTTTGTTTTTTTTAGTGTGTCCAAGTGTTTGTTTTGGTGTCTCTCGGTGTGTCTTATGTGGGGGGGTGAAGGGGGGAACCGTTTTTCGGTCACTTGCTCATGGAGAGGCGACATTTTCCATGTCGCTTCTCCGCCTCCCCTCTCACGGCCTAACAGGTTGGATTGGAGTGGCCTTTCCCGGAGTCAGGCCCAGAGCTTCAGCAGTGGGCGTAGTGTGGACTTTTCCATCGCGGAGCGGGGGCGAACCCTTGCCGGGGGTCGCCAGAGAGGAATGCTCCGATCGCTGGCCTGGAGACTTTGACATCATGGGGCTGTGGTCTGCGGAGCTTCTAGCCGCGGGCGTGGTGTGAACTTACCATCCGGAGTCTAGGATACCTTGCTGGGGATCGCCGGAGAAGAGCTCCGACCGCCGCCCTGCCGCCCATAGCATCCTGAAGCCGCAGTCTCCGGTAGGAAAGTGGCACTCCAAGCTGCGGAGTGTGTTCGACCATCCCGACGTCGGAGTTTCAATCATCCCGACGAGAGGGCCTATCAATCCGGCCGTCCATAGCGGCGACTACGGAGGGTTTATGGCCCCGACCACGGATGAACAAGAGAGGAGGACTGACTGAACGTTGTTGCCTTCCACCACAGTGAAGAATGCTGTGGTGAATGTTTGTGTTGGATTTTATTGTGTATTGTGTGTTCTTTTTTTCAACGGTATCGCTGCATGGCAAATTCATTTCACGGGACCTTGGTTGGTGCATGTGATGAATAAATTTGACTTTGACTTTGACTTTATGTGTTTTTATTTCAGATTTCCAGCACCTGCAGTTTGTTTTTCTAATATCTAGAATGGATTGGTTGTCTAATGTGGAAATGTTGGTCAGATTTGTTCGTATTTGCTGGATCTCGATAGGGTGGTTATGGTGAGTACTTGTAAGTAAATATTGAACCAGATTGTCGCAGTATAAAAATAGTGTCACCTATTTAAGATGAAGAGATTGTGTGATTTTATTTATTTTAGAGGCTTGTGTGTGTCTTTTAAATTCTAAAAATAATGATAAGCAGAGTGTTAGAATATTTTCAAGGCAGAGTTTGATAATTTCATGATTAGCAAGGAGCTGAGATTACTGCAAATAGATTGGAATGTGGAATTGAGGTTACAAGCAGATCAGTCATATTATTAAATAGCAGAGTGTGCTTGGGAGCTAGGTGATGTACTCCTGCTTCTAACTACTACGTTCATTTGTAAAAATTCCTATGGCCGCATAAACCCACATTGAGGGAGGAAAAATAATCAATGCTATTTAGCATGGATTTGTTAGGGGAAGGTCAAGTTTGTCTGGGTTTAAATTTTTGAGGAGTTGACAAGGTAAGTTAATAATGTTAATGTATTTATTGTTGTCATCTAGGATTTTATCAAGGCACTTGACAAGGACCTACTAGGCATTTGACAATGGCCACTTGTCAGTTGCACACGGTTGTATCCATTTGGCTCCTACAGGCTAAGATTACAAAGTTTGTCATTGTAACCAAAATTATGGTAGATTATGTGGAATAAAATTTCAGGAGAATATCACTTGACTAGTGATAACATATGGTCAGTTACAAAAGTGGCAAGTGGAATTCCATTTGTGGGACTTTAAAGCAATTCATTTGGGGAGTGCCATGAAAGACAAATAAGAAATTATAATTGGTAGTCTATTGAGCACGGTTAAGACAAGAGGGATATGGAGAACAGGATCATAGATCCTGAATGACATAGTGATAAGAAAAAAAATTGACGCTTCCATTATCATAAATGGAATTCTACTTGTCACTTACGTGCCCACTTAACTAGCCTAGTCCAGTAGTCTAAAACTTTCTTCCACACAATTAAACACAATTTTGGTATCAATGACAAATTAAACTATTGTTTTATCCTCATAGGCATATTAAAAAACAATAGTTCAGGCACAACAAGAGTATGGTGACTAGTTCTGGTTACCACATTGTGGATATGGTGGTACGAGTTCATAGAGTGGAGATTTAACATGGATACATTGTAGGCTGAAGAATTTAACTATAAACAGAGGCACACTTAGCTGGGTTGTTTTCTGGAAGGTAAAATGAGCTGAATATAATTATGGAAAGCTAGATGGATGCGCTTGGAAACATAGGTTGTAGTAGGATGGGTGGGGGGGGGGGGCGTGGATTATTTTCTTGATAATGAGTACTAGGAGTTTAGAACTAATTGATGAAGGAGACAAAATCTCATTATATTTATACTAAGAAGATATAGATCTGTAACTACCATGGACAGACGTGGGTATTCTGGTTCTTGGATTGTCACGATGGGCTAAATAGCCTCCTCCATTCAGTAAAATTTTCATTTTATGATTACATACACCAGCCTTTTCAGGGGGAACACTGCATACATAGTGCACATGGAGCAGATGTCTTGAAATCTGAATAACATCCCTTGACATTTGCCGCAGTGTTGTTTATAGATTTTAGCATCTTTAAAGACCATTATAAACTAGAATTGGAGTAACAACTAATAAGCATCAACCAACAACTGACTTGAACATGGTTGTGGACCCTTGATATTATTAAACATGTGGTCAGCAGGGCTAGGTTACAAGAGGATGTTAGCTGAAGCACTGAACTCCAAAATGACATTGCTTCTTTCAAATCGTCATTGCCTGCAGGACGTAATGATTTTTATACTTCCAATAGTCATTAGATTTTCGTGTTGTAAATATGTAAATGTGCATCTGATGTGATTTTGGTTTAACTACTCGTAATACCCCCAGAAAATATAATTTATGTGCTGTGTTTTATACCAGGGTCGCTTTAAAAATGAATGAGCCTGAAAGTTGAATTACTGTGATCAATATTTCAAAAATTTCAGACTTTGATTTAACTTGCATTGTGAGACAGTGTCCGATTTCCTCTTGTGCCTTACAGTACTTACCAGAGTTTGAACAATAGCATGATTTGTAGCATTCATGTATGAGTTCAGTGGGAATGAGCATTCTCCTTCACAATAGAATGCAGCATATCCCTCAGGTGCTATGATCCAGTCCTTCAAAGAGGGGAATAGTACACACATTAAAGGAAAAAAAAATCCAGATAAATCTCCGTGTTTTCCAACAAATCTACAAGTGTATCATACAAATATCAACAATAGTAAACAACAAGAGTAAAAGGAAAAAAACATGCTGAGCATTCACTCCAGCATTAGGACGAATAAGCCAGACCAGAGTTTGGGTCTTGATTTTTGTAAAGAATGCAACTTTACAAAGATAACACTGCAAATTGTGCTTTGATTAAGGATTAAAACCCTGCCCATTTCATCAAATCAGCTTCGAGGTACAGAGAAAGACTTCCTCAATTTGATGTCAGGACCTCATCTGAGTTATTATCTGCTAAAGTGGCATTTGAACATCAAATCTTCTAACTGCAAATACAGTTAATGTTCTACCACTAGGGGTAAGCTAACTGCACTAACTTAGTTGAGGATTTAGTAGTCTAAATGAAATTTCAGAATTCTAATGCTAATTTATGGCAATTTTCTAAGATTAAGTAACATAATTACACAATAAAATGTATGCCATCCAGCAATGGTTGAAATCTACAGCTGTCATGGATATTTAGGAATAGAATCCCTTTACAATTGGTTAGTCCCAATAAAAGATTGGAAGATGATAAAATTCTAGAATGATTTTGGACTAGAAACACAATGTTTTCAAAATTAATTCATCTTTGGAATTACCTGCCATCCTAGATCACGAAAGCTGACATAGAGCTCGTGTTTCATGCAGGCCTGTTGTTGGTCACTACTACTGTTTTCTGTTAATAACAAAAGATAGAAGTCATTAATAAATGAATAAACATGAACTCTGAATTAACTGTTTCCATTATGATCTTGTGTCATATAACTGGCAGATATATTGTAAATCAAACGAGTTTGGAAGAACTATTCAGTTCTTAGAGACACCAAGGTAAGAAAGCTATGCAGCCAAGAAATATTTTGTTTATCTGGAATGTATAAATTATAATTGCATTTATCTGAAGGTGTGTACACTCCTCAATTTCCCAATTGGGGTTTTTTTCAAATTAACTTTTTTTCAATAATAACTTTGGTTCTGCAAGGTGTGGCTGAATGATATAACTTCTGTACTTGTATGATCTGCATCTGACAAGCAATGTGTAAAGAAGTGTCAAAAGAAGATTTAAAATGGACGAGTCATTCTTTGGATCTTTCTATAAGCACATTTTTAACAAGAATAATTAAAAAAACATACTAGAGATGTGAACATAGTATTTGTCTACCTGTTAGACTAGTTGCTCTTAGAGAATCTTGACCTTTGGAAGACTTAGAGCGACTCTGGTTCTTCTGTTTACCTCCTGCTGATCGTGCACTCCGAATGTGGATCTCAGTGGCTTTGAAGAAGACTACCATAAAAGGTTGTTTATTCTGAGGTCCAAATCTTCCAATTAATCCTGCCGTTTTGGGATTAACACTTTGTCCTTTAAGAAAAAGTACACCAAGAATGCGTTTGTTCTTCATATTCATATGTCTAGTGTTTCCAAGCTGTTTTCCCACCTGTGGGACGGGACACTACAGCCCACAGTTTGCCAAAACTACCAAGAAAATATCAGATGGAAATAGGTCTTCTCTCATCTAAATTAGATGGATAAGAGCTAATTAAAAACTCATTAAGTGAATTACTTCTGGAAAGGTATCAATTGGAAAGGCATATAATCATACAGCCCTTCTGCCGAACTCATCTATGCCAATCAAGATGCTCTATTTGCCTGTGTTAGCCTATTTGCCAAGACCCATTTGCCTGTGTTAGGCCCACAGACCACTAAACCTCTCTTGTCCATGCATCTGTCCAAATATATTTTAAAGGTTGTTAGTGTACCAGCCTCAACTACTTTCTCTGACTAGATAGAGTGGTACCGGAATGGTACCAGGTAAGAACAGTATGTGTGAAAAGACTTATGGGCCTGTCCCACTTAGGCGATTTGTTTGGCGACTGTCACAGTTGTAGCAGGTCACCGAAAAAGTGGTGATTGGACCCCCCCCCCCCCCCCACGACAATGTCTATGACAAGCTACGACAACCTACCACCTAGTCGACATCAAGCTACCGGCGGCCCATTAGGACGTCCACCCACGACAACCTACGACCACACACCTACAACAACCTACGACGACCAAAGACAACCTACGTCCACCCGTGACAAGCTACGACAAGCAACGACCCTGTCGGCGACAACTGAAGATAACTGAAGACAATTTAGTCGCCGGTTGATGTAGGTTGACGTAGGTAGTCGCCAATGGAATTCACCAAAGTCAGCACCCGGCAACAACCAATGTCAACTGGGGCCAACCTGCGCCATCCTGGCGACAACCTACGACAGCGCCTACAACAGGATAAGACAAGCTACATCAAGCCCACAGTTGCCAAAAAGTTTTGAACATTTCAAAATCCAGCGGCAACCAGAAAAATGTTACGACTCTTTAGGCGACTTGAGGAGACGACTCACGGCCATACAGGCATCACCCCGCGACCATGTGGCGACTGCCTAGTCGCCTGTAATCGCCGAAAAAATCGCCTAAGTAGGACGGGGCTTAAAGAAACACATTGTAACTGAAGAACAGAGAAATTCAAGCAGAGATTTGAGAGAGGTGTTTAGAATAAAAAAGGAATGATTTAAATGGCTGAAAAGCTGATAATGAGCGAAATAAGAGTTTAAGGGTACAGGAAAAAAATAAGAGTCTGCTTACTTGTCATACTTGCATTCCATCTAGGAATGCATTCTCTGTGTCAATCAATAGACACAGATTTAATATTAATCAACATAGTTGGAGAAAAGTAAAAATCAACAGAAAGGAAAAAGGGCCAAACTAGATTACTCTTCAGAAAAATATGGATTTAGTGGGCTAAATTGAGTATTTTTGGGCTATTTTATGATTCAATTAATATGTTTGTTGTGTAGTTTAGAATTTATCACTTTGATAATCATTGTTAAGTATGATACTTTGAAGTAAAGGCCTGGACACTTATCTGGGTGTAAAAACATGCTTTAATGCAGAGCTTCATGAGGAAAACATGACTATTTTGTGTGAGACACTATGTTTGGATATCCTATCATATTGGACAGATTAAACTTTGTACGGTTAAACACTGTTTATTCAGCATGTTTTGGATTTTTGGTGGTACAAGACTGGCAGATTTTTGGATCTGTTGGATATTATTTTAATTAATGTTCCAACAAACCTAATTCACTTCCATTATAGATTGATGGTATCATAAAACTTCCAATGAATTTAGTAAGTTGAAAGGGAGCTCAGGGATTGGAGCCTCATTGGCAACTGGGGTTCTGCTATGTCATTGAGGGAGTGCAGATATTAATGGAGTATGGAAACTGTGGACACAATGTGTCATTAAGGCAGCATGAGAACTGGGGACCAGTGTTTGTCAAAGGGGGAGCAAGAAAAACCAAACCACCTGGTTAACAATTGGAATCAAAACAATTATATAGCCGATTATTGGCGTTTACAATCGTATACATGTCTTTCTCCTCCCATTGGGGAGAGTCAAGATCGTGACAGAAGTGAATTAGGAAGAGCAGATAGTGAAGCCAGAAGCTATAAGGTAAATAAAAGTGCAGATGCCAGTACAGGAGCAGGGGAGAGACTGGTATGTTATGTGGGTTTAAATACAATTTCATACTGATGAAAACTTGGGACAGATGCAAATTCCAAAAGATCTTGACTTCTAGATCTGTACCAATATCTGTGCCTCTATTTGTGTTATCATGTGTGTTACGTGCCCCCTTTTACCTGCACATATTTCCATCTGTATTTTTATTGTACCCATTTTTTGCTCTTGCGTTAAATACAGATAAAGTAACATGACATTGGTATGTTATTGATACATTGTGCAAGTAGAATACAATTCAGCAGAAAACTGATAGAATTGAATTGCCAAACATGTACCAACCCACTTGATTATACTTACTGCAAAGCTTGATGAAAAGCAAAATGTTGACCAGATTATTTTCACACTGAGCAGTTTATGTTGAAATTCTCGTAGGATCACTATCCAATAAGGTTACAGGTGAGGCTAAAGGAAGATGCAGGTTCAGATACCGATATGGGTAGGTGCTTAGATACAGACTTAGGTGTAAGTATAGAGATATATATTTAATACTGCACGGATGGAGATAGGAATTTGGATACATCTCCCTTTGTGGTTCAACGTTTCCCCCAAATGCATAGGTAGAAAAGCTAGCAGTGGCATAGTTTGAATCTTACCAGTTGTTGTCTGCACAAAGAGTTGAAGGCCCAAGTTATTTTTTGGATTCACCACCCAATGATTGCTAGTGCCTGTTATATCGAATACCAGCCACCCTTCCTCTGCAGCCCAAATAGTTCTAGAATCCAGTGGAAACATGTCGGACTCGCTGAAAGAAAATAAGGGGAAGTTAAGCAAATTCCAAATACCCTTTGGTAAAAATGATTCTCTGCTGATTCTTACTTCATTTGTAGATTCTACCTGATCTATTCATTTTCTTTATACAAAATGGACCGTAATATTGTTTAATCATTGCCTATTTTTTCAACCACGGAATTGACCAAAATCCTAAAATGTTATAAAGAAAGTTTATGTAATTTTATAGCTGGTTGAAACACTATATTGATTTCACATGGGACACAGAATAGTGTACGCAAATACCTGAGGACCATTGCCAAGCAGACAACAACTTATCCCTGGTGTGTAGGAAGGAACTGCAGATGCTAGTTTACACCGAAGAGAGACACAAAATGCTGGAGTAACTCAGCAGGTCAGGCACTATCTAGGGAGGGAATGGATAGGTGATGTTTCAGGTCGGGACCTTTCTTCAGCCTATTAGTCCTGATCTGAAAATTTGCCTGTCCATTCCCACCACAGATGCTGCCTGACTCACTGAGGTCTTTGAGCAGCGTTTTATGTCTCCTACTGAGGTACTGCACAAATAATTAAATGCAAAGAACCCAACATAGTTGGACAAAATACAACACCAAAGAAGAAAATCTACCCATATCTTCGCCATACTCCTGCAGAATGAACTTTATATTAAAAGGTTGGGGGGAGGGGATATTTTAAATTGGATAATTCCATGTTCAAAGATGGAATAAGCTGCCCTAAGAAATGGTAGAGGCAGATAGACTCACAATATTCAAGAGGCATCTTAACAGTGTTTGAGTTACCAAGACAGAGAAGGCGATGGACCAAGAGTGGATGAATGGAATTGGGTAGATGGGTACAATAGCTGGCATGGACATGGTAGGATGGAGGGCCTGATATTTTACCAATGATATATGATAGCACGTTCTACATTTCTTTCTTCCATCCATCCATCCACCCATCCATCTGCGAGCAGCGGCTGAGCTGGAGTGGGCAGAGGGAGGGAGGGAGAGTCGGGTTTGAGTAACTCACACATGCACGCACACACACAATGCAAACTGGTCCAATCGTCAAGTCAATGGGATCTAAACCACAGCTAATAATGAATGACCTGTGGAGGAAGGAACTGCAGATGTTGCTTTTTATGGATGGAGGGAGTGACTGATGGTAAAGGAAAGGAGGGGAAGGGAAGAGGTGAGGGAGGGATTGGGGAGGGGAGGATGAGAGGGGAAAGATCCTGGGGAGGTGAGGAGGGAGATTGAGGGGATTGAGGGAGAGGAAGCGGTAGGGAGGGAGAGCGGGAAAGTGGGGGAGGTGAGGAGAGTGATGGGGAAGAGGGGGAGAGGAGCGGGGGAGTGGAGGAGATAGGGAGTGGGGAATAGCGGGAGAGTAGGGCAGTGGGGGAGGCCAGGAGGGATAGTACGGGGGAATAGGGGAGGTGAGGAGTGGGGGATAGAGGGGGTAGGGAGGGGAGATGAGTTACGGAGAGAGGGAGGGAGTGACGGTAGAGGAAAGGAGAGGGAGGGATTGGGGGAGTGGAGGAGGAGAGGGGAAAGAAGAGGAAGGGTGAAGAGGAGGGGGAGGGAGTGCTGGGGGATGAGGGAAATGAACCATGGCTGCACAGTTGGGGGCAATATTGCGTTAGGGGGACAGGCGGAACGGGTGAGTGGTGGAATATTGCATTGGGGAACGGGTTGTGTTGGGGGACCTGGCGTCTCGTGTGACAGGGACCCGATGTGTCCCACTTAGTCTAGTTTTGAATAAAGGGGATCAACCTGAATTTTGTTATTGGATTTATTAGTGATTTCCTTATATAATTGGCTAAATATTTTGCCTGTACCTAAAAAAAAAATATTTGGTGCCAATTTGAAAAATAACACTAGAGGGCACCCTCGCACAATGTTATTTTATTTCCACTGAATATCCCACCTTACCACTTTGATAACATCTTTCCTCATATCCCTGATCTCATGAAGTACCTTTTTCAGTCTTTCCCTCAGTTCTGGTATCAGCTTCATGAACCTTTTTGCTTTTATTATTGCCTTTGCATTATGAAAACAAGAAATGAGCATGGTGCCAGTGATCTTCTCCAAAAGACAGGAGGTAAGAAATGTGCATCATGTTATCATATATGTTACAAAGCTTCGAAATACCTTGTTCAGTATTCACACCCTGAAATGAAATAGAAACATATCGCACGCATAAAGGCTCTTCGCCCCAACTTGTCTAACTGACCAAGATGTCCCATGTACGATCGCCATACCTGCCCACATTTAGCCCATAAACATCTAAACCATTTCAATCCATGTACCTGTCCAGATGTCTTTTAAATGTTGATAAAGTACCTGCCCTAAAAACTACCTCTGGCAGCTCATTCCATATATCCAGCACTCTCCGTGCGGAAAAAGTTGCCTCTTAATCCTAATAAATCTTTCTCCACTCACCTTAAACCTATGTCCTCTGATACTATCTACTCTGGGTCTATCTATTCCCCTCATTTTCTTACACACCATTTCTCAGGTCACCCCTCAGCCTCCTGCACTCCAAGAAAGAAAATCTTAATCTGTTTTTCCTCTTTAGCTCAGTCCCTCGAGACCGGGCAACATTTTCGTAAATCTTCTCTGCTCTCTTTCCACCTTAAAGATATACTTCTGACAGCAGGGTGACCAAAACTGAACACAATGCTACAAATGCGGAACAACCAATGACTTGTAGAACTGTACCAGAACGTCTCTTCTTTACTCTGTCTATCTATACTCAATAGCCTGACTGATGGAGGCCAACTGAAAGCCCCTTGCCCACCCTATCTACCTTTCCTACTTCCAGGGAACCATGTACTTGCACTCCTAGATCCTGCTGCTCTACAACACTCCTCAGGACCCTACCGTTCATTGTGAAGGAGCTGCCCTAGTTTGACTTCCCAAAATGCGATAACTTGCACTCCTCTGGATTAAACTCTATTAACCATTCCTCAGCCTACTTGCCCAACTGATCAAAATCCTGCTGTAATTTTGAATAACCATTTTCACTATCTATGATACCACCCACTTTAGTGTCATCTGAAAATGGACTAATTGTGCTTGTATATTCTCTTCCAAATCGTTGATATTAACCACAAACAGTAATGGGCCCAGCACTGATCCCTGAGACACTCTACTGGTCACAGGCCTCCAGTGTGTAAATCAATCTTCCACCATGACTAATGGGGTGCTGCAAGGCTGTAGTGACTAGTGGGGTGCCGCAAGGCTCAGTGCTGGCACCCCACTTATTTACATTATATATTAACGATTTAGACAAGGGAATTAAAAGTAACATCTCCAAATTTGCGGATGACATAAAGCTGGGTGGCAATGTGAGCTGCGAGGAGAATGCTATTAAGTTGCAGGGTGTCTTGGATAGGTTGGGCGAGTGGGCAGATGCATAGCAGATGCAGTACAATGTAGATGAATGTGAAGTTATCCACTTTGGTGGCAAGAACACGAAGGCAGATTATTATCTGAATGGTGTCAGATTAGGAAAAGGGGAAGTGCAACGAGACCTAGGTGTCATTGTACATCAGTCACTGAAAGTAAGCATGCAGGTACAGCAGGCAGTGAAGAAAGCCAATGGTATGTTGGCCTTCATTGCAAGAGGATTTGAGTTTAGGAGCAAGGAGGTCCTACTACAGTTGTACAGGACCCTGGTGAAACCACACCTGGAGTATTGTGTGCAGTTTCGGTCTCCTAATTTGAGGAAGGACATTCTTGCTATTGAGGGAGTGTAACATAGGTTCACCAGGTTAATTCCCAGGATGGCGGGACTGACATATGGTGAAAGAATTTGGACGACTGGGCTTGTATTCACTGGAATTTAGAAGGATGAGAGGCAATCTTATAGAAACATATAACATTCTTAAGGGATTGTACAGACTAGATGCAGGAAAAATGTTCCTGAAGTTGGGGGAGTCCAGAATCAGGGGTCACAGTTTAAGAATTAGTGGTAGGCCATTTAGGACTGAGATGAGGAAAACGTTTTCACGCAGAGTTTTGAATCTGTGGAATTCTCTGCCACAGAGGGCAGTGGAGGCCAATTCACTGGATGTTTTGAAGAGAGAGTTAGATTTAGCTCTTAAGGCTAACGGAATCAAGGGATATGGGGGAAAAAGCAAGAACGGGATACTGATTTTGGATATTCAGCCATGATCATATTGAATGGTGGTGCTGGCTCGAAGGGCGAATGGCCTACTCATTCACCTATTTTCTACCTTTGTCACCCTCTGACTCTTTCCATGAAGCAAATTTTCTATCCAGTCAGTTAACTCTCCCTGGATGACATGCGAACTAAGCTTCCAGAGCAGCCTACTATGCGGATCCTTATTAAAGATCTTGCTACATTCCATATAGAAAACGTCTACATCATTCCTTTTGGTTACCTCTTAAAATAAAACTCAATCAGATTCATGAGACACGATCTGTCATGTACAAAACCATGCTGACTATCCATAATCAGCCTCTGTCATCCAAATGCATACAGTTCTTATCCCTCGGAATTCTCACCAGTAACTTAAGGGCCTCTCCCACTTGGGCGTCATTTGCGCATCATTTAAGCGACATCCTAAAAGTGTGGCGCTTGATGAGGCGTGGTGGCGTATGCAATGACGCACGGTGCTTCCCTATTGCCCCAGGATTTTGGAATGTTCAAAATCCTTGCTGGCCACCTGCGTGACGTATCCCTTGCACACGCTGACGTACTGATGGCGTATGTGTTGCGCGTGGTGACGCATGGTCACGCACAGTGACGCACGAACATTGTCTATGCTAATTTATTGTGCGTCACCGTGTGTCAACCACCATCTGTAACCATGCGTCGCCGTGCAACGCCAGTACGCTGTCGGCGCACCATTTGTGCATCATTTGAGCGCCGCACCACGTGATCACCACGTGGCGAGTTTAGAAAAATTTTCACTGGGAAAATGCTTGCCACGGAGACTGGCGCTACTTGGCGTGCGACTCGTACTGCTAGACGATTTTCGCACAACAGTCGCGCGTCGGTCACTGCCGGCCTGTCGCGTAAATGATGCGCAAGTGACGCCCAAGTAGGACAGGCCCTTTACCTACCACAAATGTTAGGCTCACTGGTCTATAATTCCCAGGCTTTTCCTTGCAGCCCTTCTTAAATAGAGGCTCAACATTAGCCAATCTTCCAGTCTTCCTGCGCCTTATATCTCGTATATCTCAGCTTGTGCTTTTGAAAATTCTTCTCTAGCTTCCCATGGCGTCCTCTGATATGCAGGAGTAGGCCATTCGGCCCTTTCAATATGATCATGGCTGATCATCCAACTCAGTATCCTGTACCTGCCTTCTCTCTATACCCCCTGATCCCATTAGCCACAAGGGCCACATCTAACTCCCTCTTAAATATAGCCAATGAACTGGCCACAACTACCTTCTGTGGCAGAGAATTCCAGAGATTCACCACTCTCTGTGTGAAAAATGTTTGTCACATCTTGGTCCTAAAAGATTTCCCCCTTATCCTTAAACTGTGACCCCTTGTTCTGGACTTCCCCAACATCGGGAACAATCTTCCTGCATCTAGCCTGTCCAACCCCTTAAGAATTTTGTAAGTTTCTATAAGATCCCCCCTCAATCTTCTAAATTCTTGCGAGTACAAGCCGAGTCTATCCAGTCTGATATATCTGATCAGTCCTGGGAGACTTACTTCTCCACAGTAAAAACAGAAAAAATACACGTTGAAGACCTTGCTCATTTATTGCGCCTCCACACAAAGATGAATGCTTTGATTTCTGAGGGCCCGACTCCCTCTCTAGTTACCTTATTCCCTTAATATACATAAATCTCTTTGGATTCTCCCCCGTTCTGCCCTCCTGAAAGTAAGTTTCTCAATGCCTAAAACTTCTCCAAAGATACACTTGATCCCAGCTGCCTGTACCTGATCCATGCCTCCTCCTTTTTTCCAGATCAGAGCCTCCATTTCTCTTGTTACCCATGGTTCCTTACTCCTACCCACCTTGCCCTTCTTTAACATGCTTGCCTTGAACTCTCGTCATCACACTTTAAAAAGCATCCCAGTTTCTGGGTGTCCCTTTGCCCACAAACAACCTACTATATTCAACTATATCAAGTTCCTGTCCAATACGATCAAAGTTGGCTTCGGCCCAATTTAGAATTTTAACTTACAGGCCTACCCTAAGTCTTTATTCATAACTATTTTAAAGATAATAGAACGGTGGTCACTGGTCCCAAAAGGCTCACCCACTTACATTTCAGTGCCTTGCCCTTTCCAATTTCCTAGGAATAGATGAAGCATTGCCCTCTCCCTTGTAGGCCCTTCTATATATTGTAAGGCAACTGTCCTGAATACATTTGATAAATTCCAACACATCTAAGCCTTTGACACTTTCATAATCCCAATCAGAACTAGAAAAGTTAAATTCCCTACTATGATAACCCTGTTGGTTTTGTAGCTGCCTGCAATCTCCTGACATATTTGTTCTTCTAATTCCCTTTGATTGTGAGCCTATCATACACTCCCAACAAGGTGATCATCCCCTTCTATTTTTCAGCTCCACTCATAATGCCTCACTGCCATGGTATTATCCTTAATAAAGCAACAACCCCTCCTCTTTTACCCCTGCCTCTATCTCGCCTGTAGCACCTGTACCCTAGAACATTAAGCTGCTAGATTTCCGTAATGTCTAGAATGTTCCAGTCGCACGTACCTGAGCCTGAGTTCACAGCCTGAGTTCATTCACCTTACCTGTCAGGCCTTGCACATTAAAATAAGTGCAATTTAATCCAACAGCCCTTACTCACTCCCTGCCATGCTCCTTCCTAACCTGTCCACGGAACTTGCTTTCATCACTTTCCATACTGACTTCCAGTCCCTCACCTGCCTCGGTCCTGAACTGGAATCCACCCCCATGATAATCTTCTATATATAACTAAAATTCCCATCTTGTTATCTTCTGGTTTGCATTTTTTCTACATTTGCACAAAAACGGTACACGATAGCGCTAAGATTTTTGGCCACCTTACCATTCTCCTGTGCTGTAAGTTTTCTTCCGATTGGTGGTATATTTTAAAAGTTATAAAAGGTTTAAAAACCTTATAAACCACGCATGTGCAGATTGGTCTCCTCCCCTGTCAGTCACCGCTGGGACAGCGACACCCCTTCCTGCACCTTTGCCACACTGATTGGCCGCGTCTGTTGTCAGTCACTGGCACCCGCCCACCTCTGCCGGCACGGCCATAGCTGCTGGTGCTCCAGGGCCACGCCGAGGATCTGGAGGCCTGGGCACTGAGCCTGGCTCTGAGGGCGCCGATGGCTGATGCTCCTCCACGGCATGCAAGAAGGGAGAGGAGTGGCAACCTCGAGATCCTGTGGAGGTGAGGAGGGAGAGTGGGGGGTATTGAGGGAGAGGAGGGAGGGGGTGGGTGGGTGAGGTGAGGTGGGAGATGGGGGGTTGAGGGAGAGGAGGGGGTAGTGAGGGAGAGGGAGGGGAAGTGGGGGAGGTGAGGAAGGAGAGTGGGGGAAGAGGAGGATAGAGGGAGAGGAGTTGTGGAGGGAGGGAGTGACTGAGGGTAGGGGAAAGGAGGGATTGGGGGAGGGTAGGAGGAGAGGGGAAAGAAGAGGGAGGAGGTGGGGGAGGATGGGGAGTAGAGGGAGAGGAGGGGGTAGGAAGTGGGGAATAGAGGGAGAGGAGAACAGTGGTTGAGGTGAAGAGGGATAGTCGGGGAGATAGGGGGAGGGGGGGAGGTGGGGGATAGAGGGGTAGGGAGGGGAGATGAGTTATGGAGAGAGGGAGGGAGTGACTGAGGGTAGGGGAAAGGAGAGAGATGGAGATGTGAAGAAGAGATTGGGGAGGGGAGGAGGAGAGGGGAAATAAGAGGAAGGGGAGAGAGCGCTGGGGATGAGGGGAAATGAGCCGCGCTTGCGATGTTTGGGGCTATGGGTGAGTGGTGGAATATTGCGTTGGGGGAACGGGTTGCTTTGGGGGACCAGGCCGCCCGTATGACAGGGACCAAACGGGTCCCACTTAGTCTAGAGTAGTTTAAACCCACCTGAGTAGCACTAGCAAACCAGCCTGCCAGGACATTGGTTCCTCTCCAGTTCAGGTGCAACCCATCCCTCCTATACAGGTCACCTCTGTCGAAAAAATTGAATTCTTGCCCCCGGCATCAACTCATCAGCCATGCATTCACCTGTATTATCTTCATGTTCCTATCCTCAGTAGCACGTGAGATCGGTAGTAATCCGAAAATCACTAAGCTGAAGATCCTGGTTTTTAGCCTTTTGCCTTATTCCCTATATTCACTTTGCAGAACCTCATCCTTTTCCCTCCTATGTTATTTGTGCCAATATGCATAACGACTTCCGGCTGCTCCCCCTCCCCCTTTAGAATGTCGTGCAGTCACTCCGAGATATCCTGACACCAGGGTAGCAACACACCATCCTAATATCTCGTTTTCTGCCACAGAATCTCTTGTCTATCTCCCTAACAAATGAGTGTTCCACCATAGCTCTGACTGATATTATCCTTCCTCACTGTGTCTCACAGCCAGGTTCAGTGTAACAAACCTGACTGCTGCTGCTGCTGCTCTCCCCATATAGGCCATTCCCCCTCTATAGGATCCCAAAGGGTATATTGTTTTTGTAGGGGAATGGTGACAGGGGTCTCCTGCCTACCCCATTTCTTCATGGTCACCCAGCTACTCTGTTCATGTACTTTCGACGTGACCACATTGCTATAGCTCCTATATGAGTCGTTCGCATTCTCTCGGACAATCTTGAGCTTCTTCAGCTTCAGGTCCAGTTCACAAAGGAGGTCTGCAAGGAGCTGCACCTGGGAGCACTTCCCGCAGGGTGTAGTCATTAGGGATACTAGCAGTTTCCTTGACTTCCCACATCCTGCAGGAGGGGCATTCCACCATTCTGCCTGCCATCTCTATTGAACTAAAAAGAAAAAAAAGCACACCAATCACCAAATGTAATTGTTATATGGTTATATGGTTATATGGTTAATCACACCCAAGAAACAGCAGACTGTACCTTTGCTCAACCTCCTTGCCGAACCCTCTTGATCCCAACCCTCACACTTACTCTCAACACAACCTCTCTCCCAACATGGCCGATTCCAATCGAACGCTTCACTACACCTGTCCTTTTTATAGGGTTGCTCCATCAACCAATTTATTGGCCATACATTTAGCCAACACTACCTTTTGAAACCTCCCGCTGCTTCTCCGACATTGAAATACAATCAGCCAATCCAATAGCTGCCTTTTGAAACCTCCGATTGCTGCTCCGACACTGAATACACTCAAATGTATTGTGAGACTCTGAATCACCATGATGATAGTACTTCATGCCCTTGTTGATTCGCTCACCTTTCCATGTGCTCATCTAACACCTGGTAGATTGTGATCAGGAATGTTTCATTTTCAAACCGCTCTCTGGTGTAGTCCTTATAGATTCGGAACTCTGCTGCCGTCACAGCCTCCCCTTCTGGGATCTTCGCAAGATCAAACTTAAACTCTCTGTGATGTCGTCGCTGGTGGAAAATTTCCATGTCATATTCCACTAGAAACAGGAAGCATTGGAGGATATTCAACAGACAGTTTTATACCCTAAAATCAGATATTAATCTTTATTTTTGAGTGTCAAATGCATTTAGAACCGATTTCTATCCCTTTTCATATTTGATGACAAAGTGCAGAATTTTGTACTGAAGGCTCTTAACTATTGCAAACTCAAATTTAGGATGCAAATGATCAAAGTTTGTGAAATTTCATGTTTTCCTCAAATCTGGAGTTTATTCGGATTCCACGGCATATTTAAGGATTTATTTTATATGCTATATTGCTATATGGAAGTAAATTAAGGTAATTAAGTTGCTGGCAATATTGATAATGTCTAAACTGAAACTCTCCTCTTTTCCGCCTGACTTTAAAGGTTGGGCAGTGTAGTGACTATTTCTGGACCAATAGCCTGGAGAACATATTAGATATAATCCTGTTTGAAAACTTGAAATCAGTTTTCTAAAATAAGTCTTCCCCTCACAATGATTTTCTTCCTGCATCCTCCGTCATAGTTTTGGAAATCAGAATGTGCTGACCACAATTTCCCCACCACCATAGTCAATCAACCTCATCAGCATGTGTATCTTGTATTATATTCTCTTCTTGCTCCTCAACACTATCTCTACATCCTGGCTACCCAGAAATCCCCGCCACCCTCCCCCTCCAGCCACCATCTCTACTGGCTATACTTCCCCTAAACCCTTGACCATCCTCACTCCACACTTGATATGTCTTGCACCTACTGCCTACCATCTCCACCCACCATGACTTATCCTGCAAGCACCATTCCACCCCATCATACTCTCTTCCCTCTCATCTCCACAGTTTCTCCCTCAATTTCTCTCTCTTCTGCCCAGTGATCTAATTTCTCACTGTTGTCTTCATCTGTGAGATATCCATGCTTGATGCTGTACCCACCCACCCTCCAATTCTCTTCCCAAATTACTATTTTCAAACTTCATGATCTCACTCTGGCCACTATCACCACAACCACACAGCCCCTCTCCTTGACTACCATTTTACTTCCACTAATCAACCCAACCTAACCTTGATTTTGATCAACCTTCATTTCAAAGTTGTAGGATTGAAGGAAATTTCAGACATCGGGATTTCTGAGGAAAATACCAAGCATATGAGCTCACCTCATATTTCACGGGTAGCTAACGATATGAACATAGAATTCTCCAATATTAGGTAACTAATCTACAAACAACCCCACCTTCGCTTCTTTGAATGAGGTGTTTGAATATCCTACATCCATATGATTGAAGTTAATATTGGCAGATTTTGCACTTGCTATGTTTAAGTGGCAACTTATTAAAGCTAAGTGGAAAGAACATGGATAGAAATAGCACTTTTCATCATGTGAGGACATTCCGCAGTGTTTTCCATCTTGTGAGAAATAGTTTTTGAAATATAGCCTGACCAAATTTGGAAGGCTGCTTGGTGGGTGAAATCTATTCCCTTTTTAATCATTAACCCACAGGGGAAATGGCCAAGTTGAACATATGAGAGGAAGGTAAATTTAAATACAATCAAAGAATAACATGCAACCTACTTTACCTCTTTTAAAACAACCATAGCTCAGATCTGCATTCTCTCTCCAATATCGCCTTGAACCCTGCTCAGATCCATCTCCCCTCGACCACACTCCCTAACTCTGACATTCAATCCTGTTCTTTCCTTGGGTCACACTCATTCATTGACCTTGTGCACTCAGGGATCCAGGTGTGATGAAACTCTCAGCATGGCTTATATTGTTGGAAGGAGAGACCACAGACTGGAGATTTCAGCTACAAGTGATGTGGCAAGGGATCCTTGAGGAAGTTGGAGAGAAGTATTTGGAGTATTGTGCTGGAGTAAATGCTGGAGAAACTCAGCGGGTGAGGCAGCATCTATGGAGCGAAGAAATATGTGTCGTTTCGGGTTGAGACCCTTCTTCAGACTGATGGGTGGGGGGGGGGGGTGGGGAGTGGGGAAGAAGAAAGGAATAGGCGGAGACAGTAGTCTGTGGGAGAGCTGTGAAGGAGGGAAGGGGAGGGAAGGAGGGAGAAGCAAGGATACCTGAAATTGGAGAAGTCAATGTTCATACCGCAGGGGTGTAAACTACCCAAGCAAAATATGAGGTGCTGCTCCTCCAATTTGTGGTGGGACTCACTCTGGCCAAGGAAGAGGCCCAGGACAGAAAGGTCGGATTCGGAATGGGAGGGGGAGTTGAAGTGCTGATCCACCGGGAGATCAGGTTGGTTAATGCCAACTGAGCGGATGTGCCTGCGCTTGGTCTCACCGATGTAGAGCAGTTGACACCCAGAACAGCGGATTCAATAGATGAGGTTGGAGGAGGTGCAGGTGAACCTCTGCCTCACCTGGAAAGACTGCTTGGGTCCTTGGATGGAGTCGAGGGAGGAGGTAAAGCGACAAGTGTAGCTTTTCCTGCGGTTGCAAGGGAAAGTACCAGGGGAGGGGGTGGTTTGGGTGGGAAGGGACGAATTGACCAAGGAGTTACAGAGGGAGCGGTCTCTGCAGAAAGCCGAAAGAGGAGGAGATGGGAAGATGTGGCCAGTGGTGGGATCCCGTTGGAGGTGGCGAAAATGTCGGAGGATTATCTGTTGTATGTGAAGGCTGGTAGGGTGGAAGGTGAGAACAAGGGGGACTCTGTCCGTGTTAAGTGTGGGTGGTTGGGGATTGAGAGCGGAACTACGGGATATAGAGGAGACCCTGGTGAGAGCTATGTCGAAGAGGGGAACCCCCATTCCCTAAAGAATGGTTTGGAACACCTCATCCTGGGTGCAGATGCGGCGTAGATGGAGAATTGGGAGTAGGGGATAGAGTGGGAAGAAGTGTAGTCCAGATTGCCATGTGAGTCTGTGAGTTTGTAGTAGATGTTGGTCAGTAGTCTGTTACCTGCGTTGGAAATAGTGAGGTCTAGAAACGGTAGGGAGTTATCGGAAATGGTCCAGGTGAAATTAAGTGCCGGATGGAAGTTAGTGGTGAAATGGATGAAGTCAGTGAGTTCCACAGGAGGTGGCACCAATGCAGTCGTCAATGTAGCGGTGGTATATGGAGTATTATGTTCAGTTTTGGTCACCCTGCTGTAGGCAGGAGGCTGTTAAGCTGAAGAGAGTGCAGAGAACATTTATGAGGATTTGCTCGGACTTAAGGACCTGAGCTGTAGGAAGAAGCTGTGCAGGCTAGGATTTTATTACCTGGAGTGCAGGAGACTGAGGAGCGACCTTATAGAGGTGTTTAAAATCATGAGGGGAATAGATAGTGTCATTTTAGCCAGAGGAGGGGAATCAAGAACCAGAAGTCATAGGTTTAAGGTGGAAAGGGAAAGATTTAATACGAACCTGAGGGGCAACTTTACACATAGAGGGAACGAACAGCCAGTTCAGGTAATTGAGATGAATAATATAACAACATTTAAAAGACATTTGGACAGCTATATGAATAGTAAAGGGTAAGAGTGATATGAGCCAAACAAGGGGAGGTGGGGCTAGTGCAGATGGGACATCCCGGTCAGCATGGGCAAGTTAGAGCAAAGGGCATGTTTCCAAGCAGTATGACTATTGGATTTATTGGTGTGGTTAAATTCTGTCTGGAGGTAAAGCTTATCAAACTGCCATTAAAGTGGTTTTCCTTTAAATTTCATCAGCATTTCTGATACCATCCCTGATCTACTCCCACACATTTGTAAAATAAAAAGCTAATCTGTTTAATCATGTTGGTTGGAAGGAAACCTCTGGCTAGGATTCTGAGGAACTTGGTTGGTTGGAAGTAAAGCTAGGAGTGATAGGTGCACTAGTAAGTGAAAAGTCGTAGCCCATATCTACTCCAAAGAACTATGTTCTGCTGGAGATATAATTCTGGAGGTTCGTTTGAATTAAAAATCAACTCTTTTAGTGTCTTGCTGCAGCTGTACACAGTATTAGTGAGACCACATTTGGAATACTGTGTACAGTTCTGGGGTCCATACTTAAGAAAGGATGTACTAGCCCTGGAGGCAGTGCAGCGAAGGTTTACAAGATTAATTCCTGCAATGAGGGGATTGACATATGAGGAAAGGTTAAGTAGGCTGGAACTCTACTCTTTGGAGTTTAGAAGAATGAGAGGCGATCTCATTGAAACATATAAGATCGTGAGGGGCCTTGATCGGGTGGATGCACCGAGGATGTTCCCAATGATCGGGGAAACTAGAACTAGGGGACATAGTTGCAGAATAAGGGGGGGCTCTTTTAAAACTGAGATGAGGAAGAACTTCTTCACCCAGAGGGTGGTTAATTTATGGAATTCACTGCCCCAGGGAGCAGTGGAAGCAGAAACTTTAAATATATTTAAGACTAAAATAGATGGTTTTTTAGCTGCCAAGGGGATAAGGGGCTACGGGGAGAGGGCAGGGATATGGACCTAGGTATGGTTAGTATAGTAAGACCTGAGTGATCTCCTGGACAAGTGTCGATCGCCTGGATTGGGGTCGGAGAGGAATTTCCCGGATTTTTTTCCCGAATTGGACCTGGGTTTTTATCCGGTTTTTTGCCTCCCCCAGGAGATCACGAGGTTCTTGGGGTGGAGAGGGGTGATAGCGGTATAAAGGGGAGGGTAGTGTCTTGTGTTCTGTGTCTTGTGTCTACTGTTTGTGGGTAAGTGTGTCTGTTTAGTGTTCAGCCATGAGCGAATGGCGGTGCGGGCTCGACGGACCTGGTGGTCTACTCTCGCACCTACTTTCTATGTTTCTATGTTTCTATACATTATTTACATTAGATTATCTGCAAATCACTAGTTAATAGAATAATGCAGGTCTGGTGTGGATGTGGGACCAAAATATCGGAGGTGAAAATTAGAAGTGATATATATATTGTATTTATTAGATATTAATTAAATGAAGGGGTTAGTGCAGGAAATAGGTGCTGAGGTAGAACATCAACCATGTGTTTAATGAATGGCAGAGCAAAGATGAAGGTCAAATTGCCTATCCTCTTGCCATTTTTTTAGCAATATAAAATTGCATGTTGGAAAAATGTGAGAGATGACAAATAGGTGGGGAAACAATACAGTCAAAATTCCTCACATCTATATGCGAGGGTCAGAAAGCAGATGCATCTGTTGAGAAAAAATAGAACAAAGTGAAAGAGTAAAATAAAAGGAAATCCAATCTGGATGCATAGGAGTTGGTCACTCAACTCTGCAAACCTTCTACATTGATATTGACATTGACATCTACATTCTAACCCTAATTAACCCTTTTCCTGAAATTCCTTCCACTCCCTTAACTAACAAAACATGATCTTCACTGTTATTAAAGCTTCAACTGACCCCAGCATCCGCTACTTTTATGGGTACTGAGTTCCAGATTTCCACAACAATTTTGCTTAGCATGAAGATACATTGTAGAGACAGTTGCTGAATGCCTGACAATGTTCCTGAGTAACTCATGTATAGTATAAATTGGTTATGAAATGTAATGGGTTATTTTGTCCTTAAAAATATTGTACATCAGTGTCTCCTTATGGAAGGAGACAGAGGCATGTTTCATGCAGTGGCTAAACCTTGTCTTTTCTAGCTCTAATAATCCTTCGCTGTGTGGTTGCTGGAGGTGCCCTGGAAGCAGATAGCTGAGATAAAACTGGCACAGGGTCATGAAAGTTTGGTATTATTTTGCTGAAAACTCAGAAAAGTGGAATATAATCAATTTTATTTTGAAGTCACGTGAGTGACCACGTGAAGAAGCCCGCCAGCCCGCATGCGCGTCAATACGTCTAACGCATGGCGCACGACCGGCTGGGAGGAGGGTCGCTCCTCCAGCGGTAAGTTTTAAAATCTCACAGGTAAGTCTACAACTTACTCTGAAGTGTTATTTGGTATTTTTCTTAACAGTTGTCTCTAGCGAATTATGGGGAGGTTTTGGATATACAAGCAGAAATTCATACATTGCACAAAAAAGGTGTAATTGAGAGATCAAATTATGAAAGTCATCAATACGTCTCTAATATATTCTCTAGGCAAAAGAAAGATGGGGGATGCCGTATCATCCTTGATTTGACACAACTCAACTCATATGTGCAGTATAGACATTTTAAAATGGAGAATTTCTTTACTGCTAAGCAACTAATTTCTAAAGGATGCTTTATGGCATGCATCGATCTCAAAGATGCATATTATTCAGTTCCAATTCACAAGGATCACCGGTGATATCTGAAATTTAGCTGGATGGGGCAGCTATGGCAGTTTAAAGCATTACCTAATGGCTTAACCCCAGCTCCTAGGTTATTTACCAAATTGCTGAAGCCGGTGCTTGGCCTGCTCAGAGCGCAAGAGCATATTGTTATGGGCTATTTGGATGATATCCTAATCATAGGCAGAACACTACATTTGGCTAAACTAGCTGTTTCAGCCACGAAGCTCATATTTGTGAAATTGGGGTTTCTCATCCATCTAGTCAAATCCAGGTGGATACCAACAAGGGTTATTGATTATTTAGGGTTTACTATTAACTTTATAGAAATGTCTGTGACCCTGACCTGGGGAAAGAGATTAGATTTAATAGAAGCCTGTAATAACCTTCTTGTTATGGAGCCTATTCGCCAAGTGGCTAGTGTTATTGGCAAAATAATGGCTGTTTTTCCAGCTGCCCGATTTGGGCCTTTGCATTATCAAAATCTGTAGCGTGCAAAGGAGCAAGCACTTAAATCCCATTTAGGTCATTTTAACAGACCTATGTAATTGTCGGCAGAATCTATAACAGAGTTACAATCGTGGACGACCAATATTCAGCATTGCTCCGGCGACATTTTGATTAGTAAACCTTTAATTGTACTACAAACTGATGCAAGTGCACAGGGATGGGGAGCTACTAATACCATCTCTAGTTGCGGCGGCAGATGCGATATGCACGAGTTACCATTTATCCATCTATATGGTATCAACTACCTGGAAATGCTGGGGGCGTTCTATGGTTTAAAGGCTTACTGTGGGAAAATGCATGATCTCCATGTTAACGAAGTAGCCCCAGAAATAGTGATAACACTACAGTGGTGGCATATATTAATCATATGGGTGGAATAAAATCAGTATCCTGTGATAGTTTAGCTAATCTCATTTGGAGCTGGTGTATTGAAAGGAGGATTTGGATCTCAGCTACCTACTTGCCAGGTAGATTTAACACGGTGGCAGACACTAGATCATGTCAATTAATGATAACACGGAATGGATGTTAGATCACAAAGTGTTTAACGACATTATTGCTCGATATGGAACGCCTGATAATGATTTGTTTGCATCCAGGCTTAATCACCAGTTGCCAAAATATGTTGCATCGGAGCCAGACCCAGGGGCGGTAGCTATAGATGCATTCTCGTTACACTGGGAGGAATGTTCTTCTATGCCTTCCCTCCATTTTGCCTCATCAGCCGGTGCTTGCAAAAAATCAAGCAAGACTCCGCTTCAGGTATTTTAGTAGTGCCTCACTGGCCTATGCAGCCACGGTTCCCTTTGATGTTAGGAATGCTAACGGAACCATATATGATTATCAGTAAGCATAAAGACTTGCTTGTTCATCCCGTAACTCGGGAATATTATCCTCTGCATGACAAAATCAACTTATTGATTTGCAGAGTTTAAGAAGACCTTTTCTGGGGCTCGGATTATCAGCAAGGGTGCTGAGGAAGAGGATTTCTTGGAATGTATGCGGGATAGTTTTCTAAACCAACATGTAGAGGAACCAACGAGAGAGCAGGCTATTCTAGACTGGGTATTGAGTAATGAGGAAGGGTTAGTTAGCAGTCTTGTTGTGCGTGGCCCCTTGGGCAAGAGTGACCATAATATGGTTGAGTACTTCATTAGGATGGAGAATGACATCGTTAATTCAGAAACAAGGGTCCTGAACATGAAAGATAACTTTGAGGGTATGAGACTTGAATTGGCCAAGATAGACTGGCGATTGATTCTTAATGGGTTGACGGTGGATATGCAATGGAAGGCATTTAAAGACTGCATGGATGAACTACAACAATTGTTCATCCCAGTTTGGCAAAAAAATAAATCAGGGAAGGTAGTGCATTCGTGGATAACAAGGGAAATCAGGGATAGTATCAAAACAAAAGATGAAGCGTACAGATTAGCCAGAAAAAGCAGCCTACCAGAGGACTGGGAGAAATTCAGAGACCAGCAGAGGAGGACAAAGGGCTTAATTAGGAAAGTGAAAATAGATTATGAAAGAAAACTGGCAGGGAACATAAAAACTGACTGCAAAAGCTTGTATAGATATGTGAAGAGAAAAAGATTAGTTAAAACAAATGTAGGTCCCTTGCAGTCAGAAACAGGTGAATTGATCATGGGGAACAAGGACATGGCAGACCAATTGAATAACTACTTTGGTTCTGTCTTCACTAAGGAAGACATAAATAATCTGCCGGAAATAGCAGGGGACCGGGGGTAAAATGAGATGGAGGAACTGAGTGAAATCCAGGTTAGCCGGGAAGTGGTGTTAGGTAAATTGAATGGATTAAAGGCCGATAAATCCCCAGGGCCAGATAGGCTGCATCCCAGAGTACTTAAGGAAGTAGCCCCAGAAATAGTGGATGCATTAGTGATAATTTTTCAAAACTCGTTAGATTCTGGAGTAGTTCCTGAGGATTGGAGGGTAGCTAATGTAACACCACTTTTTAAAAAGGGAGGGAGAGAGAAAACGGGGAATTACAGACCAGTTAGTCTAACGTCGGTAGTGGGGAAACTGCTAGAATCAGTTATTAAAGATGGGATAGCAGCACATTTGGAAAGTGGTGAAATCATTGGACAAAGTCAGCATGGATTTATGAAAGGTAAGTCATGTCCGACAAATCTTATAGAATTTTTCGAGGATGTAACTAGTAGAGTGGATAAGGGAGAACCAGTGGATGTGTTATATCTGGACTTTCAGAAGGCTTTCGACAAGG